>NC_056737.1:318028685-318131185 GCF_019279795.1 Protopterus annectens | reverse complement strand
AACAAACCCAAATTGGTTTTACAGTAGGCATTGTAGACTGCCTATGTTCTTGTTAATGAGTTCTGTAATGATGTGTTCCACTGCTTTGTAGATAAGGCTGGTAAAACATATAGGTGTGTAGTTTCCTAGATCAGTAGTGGAGACTGAGTAGGCTTAGTAGCGAGTCTACCAGACAGTGTGTGTTGCTGACAAGAAGGCAGCCTGGCACATTATCAGGACCCAGGGTTTTCAGTGACCTGACAAAGGCATTTGACTTCAGTAATGAAGCATTGTAGAAGCCCCTGGCAAGATTCAGTTTTCCTATCAAATTCATCAAGGTATATGTTTTTTCTGTCAGACCAGATGTCTGCTAGTGTTATCTATAGTGGTTCAAAGACAGGCTCATTCAAAATGTTTAATAGAGACAAGTATGAGTGTTCATCCAAAGCTTCTCTGTCTTCCCGATGCCATCCCAATTCTCACCAAGGCTGTCTACCTATTGAAGGTATATTTGAATGCAGAATGAGCGAAGGATTCTTCAGGATGGACATCTGTGTTAAAAGACCGACAATTTCAAGACATTTATCACTGATTTTCAGTAGTTTCATTTACTGGTGATGACTGTGCCATTCTTTCAACACTTCTGACTTCTAAGCTATAATGAATATGCCAGCAGAAACTCACAATTGCACTACTTTGCCAGCTACCACCAGACTCTCTTTAATTCCACCAGTAGGCTCATACATAGCATTAGCACTCACATACAGTGTTAACATCATTCTGTTGGTGACCTTAATGTGCATTGGGATGAATTTGTATAGGAAAACCCACCTGAACCACTGACAGGTTTCTCATTTACTAATCTGCCTACTTGGTGCACAAAATCTAATTCGCAGTCTGACAAACATACCATTTTTTAACTGGTCTGTACTAAAAGGGATATCTTATGTCTTTATCTGGAAATAGCTTTTTGACTGCTGTCATTGTACCATTCCTAAGTGACCCTTGCACTGTATCCACAGTGTTTTCTGCCAACCCCTTTAGCTGCAAGGTAAAATTGTAAAGTACATAGCTTTGAAAGCTCAACACCACAATTAACTGTGGGATATCTTGACTACTACTGCTTAGTCACTAGTTACTGAATAAAGAGACTGTATTAGAATATTTTCTGTTTCTTCTGTCTCTTGAAATGCAGTTTTGCCCCATTGCAATCAGAAGAGTTAAAGGCTCACCTAGGATAAGCTCATTGGTTCTTAGTAAGCTTATGGCCAAAAGAGACCAGTAAGAAGCTCAGCCACATCACCCAGTACTGATGGGTAACTAGTATATCCCCCAATAAGTAGCCCTTCTCCACATATTCCTGGGAAAAATTTGCAATTACTGGCCCAGTCATCCAAATTGGTTTTACAGTTTGCTAGAGAAGAACTCTGCTTGACAGGTAAGGGTAGCCTTATCAAGAAATTGGGTATACATCAGGTTATGTATCTGTCATGCCATCTGGTCTTGTTGATGTTATGGTGTAGGTTTAAGTCTGTAGAATGGATGTTTGCTTTACCACTTGTTTATTTTATTTTTTTATTTTACATTTGTTGACCGGGTTAGTCCAACTGGAATCAAAGTCCATTTTCAGCGGAGGCCCGGGGAGATAAGCTCCAGACACAATACAAGAACAAAAAGCAGTTGAGAAAAAAAGAAAAACATTGATTATATATAATATTATAATTTTAGTTATAGGTGTAGTTAAGAAGGGAATACAGGTGGAAGTACATTCAGACAGTCAGTGTTACAAATTTCCATTTTGAGGTTAGTAGTAGATAACAATATGAAATCAGATAAGTAATTACATACATTATGTTGATTTAGTCAGGCTTGTCACAGTGGCATATCCATTTTACTTCCAGATGTTGTTTGATTGAGGCTTTAAATTGGTCTGGGGAGAGCATGGTAATGGCACCTGGAAGTTTGTTCCAGGTTCTGCTTACAGAATTTGCAAATAGGGCCATGCCAGCAGCATTGTTAATTTTAGTTGTTTGTATTTGTAACTTATTGGATGAACGTAGAAGTCTTGTGTTGTTATGGGAGAGGATGTAGTTACTAAGGGCTGGAGTATTATTTGGGCTCTTTAGGATTTTATTAGCCAATATTAGAAAGTTATACTTGACGAGATTGGGAAATTCCAGCCATCCGAGCTGTTTGAGGTTAATGCAGTGGTGGGTTCTGAAAGGAGAGCCCATAGCAAACCTGGCGATGTGATTATAGTAGGTAGTAAGTCTATTTAAGGGGGGAGGCATATAGGAGTGTTGAGAGTAGGTGCGAGCGTGCAATGGCTATTTTAGCTATGGGGGTGAGGAAGGTTTTAACTCTGTAGAGTGAAAAGTTTTGTTGTCTGGCTTACATGGAGGTCAAATTGTAAGTAATTGTCTATAGTGACACCTAGTAGTTTGGTATTGGAGTCCGGGAAATGACTGTCCCATCAATAGCTTGTATGGTAAAGGAGTAGGGTATATACCTTTGGGTTGGTGGAAATATGAGCATTTTGTTTTTTTTTGGGATTTAGTAGTAGGTGACGTTTGGATAGCCAGTTTTCTATAACAGTAAAAGTAGCCTGAGTATCCATTTTTAGGTCATCTGGAGATGTGGCTGAGCAGATCAGAGTGGAGTCATCAGCATATGGGATACAGCTGATGTTTGGTATGATAGTAGGGAGATCATTAATAAAGATGAAAAACAGTAGTGGTCCTAGTATGGAGCCTTGTTGAACTCCATTAGTGTTGGGTAATAGATTTGAGAGCTTATTCTGCCAGAGGACTGCTTGTTGCCTGTCATTGAGATAGGATTTAAACCAGAGAAGGGCACTGGGATGTAGACTGAGAGTTTGCAGGGTCGTAATCATTAGTTGACGGTCCACCATGTCAAAAGCCTTGGAAAGATCTAGGAAGAGGGCAGACGAGGTGTGGTTGTTGTTGCAGTTATTATTAATGGTGTTAGTAAAGGACAGTAGGGCAGTGGTTGTACTATGATGTGGCCGAAAGCCATGTTGGGTATTAGCCATCAGGTCGTTCAGGAGTAAATGTTGCATAAGTTGTTTATGTATACATTTCTCCATGATCTTAGCAAGTGGGGAGAGTATGGCTATGGGCCTATAATTGGAGTATTCGGTAGAGGGACCTCCTTTATGTAATGGAATAACATAAGATGTTTTCCAGATATTGGGAATTTTGGCTTCAGATATGGTCTGGTTGATTAGGATAGAGATTTGTGTGAGTCAGGTACTCTGTAGTACCTGTCAGGCTTTCTAGGAGCTGGTGGTAAAAAATCAGGAATAAGACTGGATTCCATGAAGACATCATCTACAATATCCAGGACAGGGGGTATAGCTAGAGGCCTGTGCTGAGACAAATCTAAAAATTCTCAGAGTCTCTTTTTGGACTGAGAGTAGTCCTGGCATTCCCAGCGGAAATGCTCTCTTAAGGTATGCAAGGTTTCACCAAAAGAAAAGTCCTCTGGAAGGGAGGCAGAGGGAATGGAATGCTCTGCATCTGAATCCTCATAGGTACATAAGGGAATGTCCTGGTAATCAGAGGGACCAGAGTCATCGGACTTACCGTCTGTAGAATCAGAAGGAAAGTCAATCCTTTGTCTGATAGAGGGGGTATACTGGCTTCCGCTAATTAAAGTTATAAGGTCTTCAGCCATTCTAAGCATTTGTTTCCGTGGCATGGGAGCTTGAGCATGCTCTTTGGTCGTCTGTTTTCTAGATGCAGTGCGAACTCTGGTCCTACGAAACTTGGTAGTTTTAGGCCAAAATGAAGATGTCGGTTTAATAAGAACATCGGAAGGTTGTAATACTCTGAATCCTCATAGGTAGACAAGGGAATGTCCTGGCAATCAGAAGGATCAGAGTCATCGGACTCATGCTCTGTAGAAATAGTACAGTGACAGAGCTTTTAATCTATCAGAGAATTTAAGGGTACTGAGACCTAAGATCTTTTTGGTGAAGAAACATTGATGTCTGTCAAGCTTGTTTAGGTGATTGGTGAGGTACATGCCAAAGGATGCATTATATTCTATGATGGGCCTAATAACGGATGAATAAAGTGGGACTATAGCTTCTCTGGACATTGAGTAGATGCCATGGAGGATAAGCTGTACAAGGTAGAAGGATTGTCTAACCACCACAGAGATGTGGTTACAGAAGTGTCTCTTATCAACATATGCCTCCAAATCTCTGAAGACTGTGTCAAGTTTCCATGAAATGTTATCAATATGGTAGGCAGAAGTGTTACTAGATTTACTATGCTGTATTTCTTGGTGTTAAGTGTAAATTAATACACCGAACATTTGTTTGGTTCATCCCTTGTAGAATGAGTTTCAGAATGGGATTTGTTAACTTCCCCCACTTTGCAATCATCAAAAAATTTGGTTAGCCAAAGTCCCTTAATATTGACTTTTTTGTCACAAAATTATACACCAAAGAGAATGGGCCCAGGACAAAGCCTTGTGGGACACCACCAGTTACTTTTTTTTCTGGCTAGAGCAAATATCCCTGACCTTAAGTGTATGGGTTCTGCCACTCAGCCAGTTACCAAACCAGTGATCTGTGTATACGTTAATGCTGGGTTCTAGGCATTTGTCAGTAATTCCAGATTAGGAAATAGTGTCAAAGGCCTTGGCAATTTCTAGATAAGCAGTGTGGGCTGTATGGCTCTTATTCATGGCCCCAGTAGCCCTTTCAAAGAGCTCAATCAGCTTGCGCAGGCACAGTCTTGAATCTGTAAAGCTATCATAAGCAGAAATGCATTTTGGAGGGGTATAAATACAGTAATAGTCCTGCAGACTTAAAACAATTCTGCAGCCAAAGAAACCTATGTAAAAAGTGCAAACAAAGCTAATGTCCTGTACATGAAGCAAGCACAGCTCTTTTTGTTAACTTTAAGAGGATGTGGGCTGAAATTAACAATATTATTTGGTAGAGGAAAGCAGCAAGGAAGTCTCTCATTATCACTATTGGAGAGCTAGTTGCAGATCTTAAAAATGTAAGCGATCATCAGAAAACCTTATTTTGCCTACAAGCAGGTAGGTCTGATTTTCCAACAACATTCAGAGTGTCAGATCAGGAAGGGAGTGATTCATCATTACCACTTGTTTTGAATTCTCTGATGTCCCTCTATCAAAAATCACTAAATGTTTTTTACACAGTTCTCCATTATGGACAACTAGGTTTTGATGTATTATGCCCTAAATTTCATAAGGCCTATACAGACATAATTAATAATATTCACAAAATTGGCATGGTACCCCATCTTTGAAGGATGGCAAATGTGATACCTTTATTATAGCTAGGCCTCATTGATAAGGGAGTTTCCATCAGCATCAAAACAATCTTCTCTCTTTTTTTTCTTTGTCCAAAGTCCTGGAAAAAGCCATATCCACCCAGCTCAAAACATACTGACATTTTTATGGATCCTCAATGACTCGCAAGATGGATTTGGAAGAACTCACAGTACCTATATGGCTCTGTCATTTCTAACAGATAACTTGCTGAAGGCCATGGATAGAGAAGTAAAAGGTGTCAGTTTGCTTGACCTCATAATTTGCTTGATCATAGAAAAGCTTTTGATTCTGTAGATGATCAGAAAGTAGTTGTAAAACTTAACCTTTATGGTCCTGAGAGTGTGGAACTGCGGTGTTTCCACAGTAACATTAACAATATATCTTTTGGGGTCATTATTGTCCACTCTCAGTCCTCAGAACAAGCAATGAAGACAAGAGATCTACAGGGCTCAGAACTTTGACCCGCCTGCTGCTCTCATTCTTCATAAATAGGTTCACAGGTGTTTACTAGTCTAGCAACCACAAGGGCCTTTTAAGCCTAGTCATGCATCCCAAATCTCTGACAAGTTCTGATACCCTTGATAAGTTTAAGTATGGGCCTGGGAGATGAACCATTTATAGGTTATCTGTGTCCATTACAGACATAGGTGCCAAACCAGGAATGAATTTCTGGTTTCCCATACAATTGTCCAAGTTGCACTTGAATTGGGCTAGGGAGGAATTCTGCTTTACATGGATGGGGAGCCTGTTTCATAGATGGGGTAATCTCTAGGATACATACATATCTTTCCAGCAGGTCCTATTTATATCACAGGCAAGGTTTAAGTATTTAGAATGGGTAATTCTGATGCTGTTTGTTTTGTGGATATGCAGGAGGTTCATCAGAGTGGCGTCTGACAATGCCCTGTATGCCAGGCATAGCTCTCCCCTCAAAAGCCTGTAGGAGACAGAATACAGGGATAGGGCCTTGAGGCGGTCTGCATAAGACATATTACTTACAGCCTGTATTCTTTTAGTGAGGAACCTCTGTGGACATTCCAGTTGTTGAATATGCCTGGTTAGGTACATACCAAAAAGGGATTTGTACTCAATGATAGGTCTGATGAATGCCAAATACAGTGGAACAGTGACTTCCTTGGTCTTAGATGCCATGCCATTGTTTATAAGTTGCACAACATAGAATGATTTCCTCACCACTGTAGACATGTGATGACCAAAGGCTAGATTACTATCTATTTGTGTCCCTAAGTCCCTGACTACTGGGGCAACTCTAAGGGGTGTATTGTCAATATGATAGTTACAGGGATGGATGACTTCCCAAAGGATACTATTATGCATTTCTTGCCATTTAATTTTAGTCCATGGCTCTGACACCAGTTGTCTGTCTGTGTCAGCCCCTTCTGGAGAACATTTGTGTCAGTGTGAGATTCAGTGACAGCTCCTAATTTGTAATCATCTGCAAATTTAGTCAGCCAGAGACCACTGATATTTGGCCTTGACCTCTGAGAAGTAAATGCCAAAAAGGAGCAGTCCAAGGACTGATCCCTGTGGGACTCCACTTGTGACTGGCCTCTTTATAGAGGTGGACTCCCCAATTCTAACTTCCTGGGTCCTGTCTGCGAGCCATTTGGCTATCCACTGGGTAACATACGGGTTTGTACCTCTTGAGTATGTCAACGATGCCTGAGTGGGGTATTGTGTCAAATGCCTTGGCTAGGTCAAGGTAGGCAGTGTAAACGATTTTGCCCTCATCCGTTGCTTTGGTGACCTTCTCAAAGAAGTCTACTAGGTTGAGTAGACATGATCTGCCGTTGATGAAATCAAACTGGGTTGGGTCCAGTGACCAGAGGTTTACTATATCTCTGTTGATCATCTCCATGATAATTCTTTCCATGGCTTTACATACAAGACTAGTGAGACTTATGGGTTGGTAATTTCCAGGGTCTGTAGATGGCCCACCTTTGTGCAGAGGGATGACTGTTGCATTTCTCTATTCATGAGGCACGAAGCCTGTTTGGAGGCTATGGTTAAATAGTAATTCCAGAGGCCCTGATACGTCATGTTTCATGCTATTTAGAAGGCATCCTGGGATATTCTCTGGGCCCATTGATGCAGTGTTCTTGTACTTAGAGAGAGCATTAAGGACCTGTTCCCTAGTGATAGTAGGGGGAGTTATATTTGATGATATTTCCTGAGGGAAGGTTGAGGGGGAGAAAGGAGTAAAGTTGGAGCTGAATTTATCAGCCAGGAGGTTTGCTATATCTTCTAGCTCAATATAGGTGGCTCCATTTACAATGAGTTCTGCACACAATTGTGTATTATTGCCTTTGAGGTTGTGGACATAGCTGAAGAATGCTTTGTGGTTGTCCTTGACGTGGGGGGCCAAACTTACCTCAAATTTGTCTTTGGTAGACTTTATTTGTTCTCTGAGTTGTTTGTTAAGTTTGATAAGAGTGCTTTTATCCTGAAGGGTGCTGCACCCCCTAATTTTTGCCATTTTTTTCTTCCTACTGATATATAACCAATTGATTTTGTGATTCCACCAGGGTGGCTTGTTTTCTGAGTTAGTTCTGACTTCTTCCTGGTGGGTACAGCTGTTTCTATGCAGCTATTATCATGCTTGTACAGGGTTTCTGTGAACAGTTCTGCATAGGCAGAAGTGTTCTCAGGGTTTATGGGGGTTTGAAATGTTGCCAGGTTCTCACTTAATAGCAGGAGGTTAGCCTTAGAATAGTTCCTGAATATTCCAGGTTTAGCTAAGAGTCCAGGTTTTATTTTTACTTCAAAGGAGACCATTTTATGGTCTGACCTTACCAGGGAAGACATTGCAGTAGGGGGTGTACAGCACTCGCCCATATTATTGAGGACCAGATCCAGTATGTTGCACCCCTGGTTGGTGTATTGACTATCTGGTCCAGGGAGTTTGTGTTTACAACATCCAGGAATCTCTGTGACTGTGTGTTTGGTGTCGTATAGGATTCCCAGTTAATAGTGGGGTAATTAAAGTCACCCATGAATATGATATTGGGTTGGATGGTTAGTGTTTCTAATAAGCAGAACAAACACAAATGCCAACCCTTTCTGGTAAAGAAGTCCCAGTAAAGAAAACAAAGAATTAATCCAGCAAGACAGCATGACTCCAAAATGGCCAAGTTCAATAAAAAACTTTTATTGTCGACACCATAAGTGCTTTCACAGACTAAACTGCTTCTTCAGGTAATGTCTATCAGACTAAAAAACTCAGTTTAAATACTATATACTACTTCTTTTGATTAATCATGTGACGTCAAGGCACTCATATTATTTAAACAAATGGTCACATAAAAGCATATGCATAGCACTTAAGTACAGAAATCATAATGCATTCATAAAAATGCATATGTAACAAAAAAAAAAAAATATATATATATATATATATATATATATATATATAAAAAACACATAAAAAACACAATAATACAAAGGTAAAAACATTCAACGGCTAAGGTTCCTAAAGTTCAGCTTAGGTTTTACAGGGACCAGATCATTGAGTCAATGCCCACTATCACCTCTCAGTCCAATGATCCACTTAGACTTAAGTTGCTCAGTACTATTCCCAATGTCACCTCCTCTTAATGTCTTGTGTACCCTCCCTATAACCAAAAACTTAAAAGTATGCTCAGTACCACTGGCAATGACATGTTTTGCAAGGGCATTAGTTTTATTCCCTTTGCTAATATGATACAGATGTTCCTTTATTCTTTCTCTAAGCATTCTATCCATCTTGCCTACATAAAATTTTGAACACAGTAAACAGTGGGCCAAGTAAACAGCATGGGAAGTGCTACAAGTAGCAAAACCTTTGAACCAATATATTCTAACCTGGTCAGGGTGTGTAAAAGTAGAACTGCTGTCAATGTAAGTGCATACACTGCAAGTGTCACACGCTAAAGTGGCACTACTGCTATATTAATGTTTATTCCTTGAGTAACATAGGGTCCTTACGAATTTTGTGTTTTAAATACAAACCTGGGGGCAGGCTCTGTCACCCTGGAAATATCTTTGTCTGTCATAAAGGACTTTCTAGTGTTTTCTAATAACATTCATGTACATGGAAACATTACTAGAATAATGTAGTGGTATCCTTAGTTTACACTGTTTGTACCAATTATACATTCCGCTGTCTGATGCAGGTTTTGAAAAATAAGGTTTATCTGTGGTCCCCCTTAAGCTTTTAACCCTCTCCACATTTTCAACTATTTCTCGGTCACTATAACCTCTCATCCTTAAACAATGCTGTGTAGTTTCTGCCTGCTCTTGAAACTCCTTTTCACGTATATTTAACCTGGAGGCTCTAAAAACTTGATTCTTAGCCACATTACTAAAAATGTGGGTGGGGTGCATACTATGCCTATACAAAAGATGGTTGACATGGCATGGTTTCTTATACAATTTAGTAAAAATGGAACCATTCCCATCCACTTCAACAGTAACCTCAAGAAAATTCATACTGTGTGTTGATGCATTCATAGAAAAACATACATAATTAGTTGTATTATTTACATACACCTCAAACTCTCTTAACTGCTTAGTACCTACCCACAGAAAAAACAAATCATCAAACCTTCTATACAATGATATAAATCTGGAGTAGGGTCCCTCAGGTATATGCTCCATTTCCCACATAGCCATCATAGTGTTGGCATAGCTATTGCCACACAAAGTGCTCATAGCTATGCCATGATGCTGCCAATAGATGGAATTATTAAACAGAAAAACATTATTTTCCAACACCATTCTCAATATAGTACAGACAACAGAGATTTCCATCTCTCCCAAGTTAGAGAAAGTGTGCAAAAACTGTTCAACCTTCAAGACCCTTTCCTCATTAGGTATGACAGTGAATAAAGAGATGTCATCCATAGTGACAAAAATGAATTCATGCATAAAAATTTTCCCAGTGTTAGCATCTATAAAAGCAAAAAAAATTGTTCAGAAAATGCTCAGTGTCCCTCAAGATAACCATATTCTTATTTAACAATGGTCTCAAAGTTTTTTCCAAATAAATAGAAAGGGGCTCTGTCAGCCAATTGCGTCCTGTCACAATAGTGCGCATAGGGGGATTTTGTGCATTTTTATGAAATTGCTTTTTATGAACTTACCATAATCCTACCATAATGGAAGATGTCCTTGCCTTCACTGCTGTATTATTCTTAACAGATGGAATTCCCTGCCATGGAAGCTTGAATGTTCGGCCAGTCTACCAAAGACTACTTCTTGCTTTTAAAAGGCACACCAAACATCACCCAAATGCTCCTTGCGTAGCATAGGACATAAAGGTGACATTCAGGCCTACCTTAATCAGAACTGAATGCCCCAGTAGGAACACAGTCCAAAAAACCCAAGCGGTAACCTGTACATCCAGAAAGGCAAAAGACTAGGGGGAGGGAGGGAGGGAGGGAATACTGCAGCAACGAAGGCAAGGACATCTACCGTTATAGTAAGATTTTACACAAATGTACTATGTCCTTACATTCACTGCTGCAGTATTCTTAACAGATGGGAGAGTGACAAAGCTCAAGAGGAAACTTGGGAGGGGGGAAGGCAGAGAAGAGCTCCCTAAAAAGCCATGAAAAACAGCAATAGCAAAACCAGCCCTAGCTCTAAAGATACCATCTAACTGGCTAGTATTTTTAGTTTTTCCTTTCTTGTCTTATCTTCAGTACATCTTCAAGAATATCTCTACTAAATATACTGTATGAACAACAATCATATGTTACTACCGGCTATACTTTTAATTATATGTCTAAACCACTATGCTTATGTAAATATCTTATGCAATCATATGTTATTATATGCTATATTTTATAACTTTATGTCTTAACCATAATGCTCATGTAAATATCTTATGTATAGTATGTTAGCAATTGTTCTGGAGCTTTTCTCCCCAGGCCTCTACTGAAAACAGACAACTCTGTCCAGTCAGACCTCCCCGGTAAACAAATGTAAAATAAAATAAATTAAGAAAAGTAAATAAACTTATAGTGCTTGGTAAAGGTATGCACAGAAGTCCAGGTATCTGCCTCAAAAATAGAATTAGCATCTAAGCCCTTGAAGAAAGCACCCGAAGAGGCCACAGCTCTAGTAAAGTAAGCCTTACCTGAAGAAGGAAGGCTCTTGCCATGAAAAGTGTAACAAAAGAAAATAGCCTTAGAAATCCAAGAATAAATAGTCTGCTTGGCTACGGCAAGTCCCAAAGATCTAGGATGAAAAGAAACAAATAACTGATCAGATTTTCAAATAGACTTCATCTTATCCTGAGTTGCCTTTGCACATCCAAAGTATGAAGCACCCTCTCACTGTTAGATTGCAGACACATGAAAAAAGTAGACAGATTAATAGACTAATTCAGTGATAGTTCATTAACCACCTTAGGCATAAAAAGAAGTGTTAGTGTGCAAGGGCACCCTGTCCTCATGAAAGACCAAAAAAGGAGGGCAAGCCATTAGGGCCTGCAACTCAGACACCCATCTGGCAGAAGTAAGGGCTAGAAAAAGAACAGTATTCCAGGAACAGTGTAGCAAGGAAACTGAAGCAGCAGGCTCAAAAAGAGCCTGAGTCATCTTTTCCAAAACAAAATGAAGTTCCCAAAGAGGATGAACAGGCTTCCTGGGAGGTCTATTATTAAGGACACCTATAAGAAATTGTTTAACTTCAAATCTAAAAGCTAAAGGAGAAGAAAAAGCAAACAAGCAGAGATAGCTGATAAGTGGGCCTTCATAGAAGAATAGGCCAAACCAGCATTGACCAACTTACAAAAATAAGAGAGAACCAAAGGAACGTCCACAGTAAGTGGGTCCAGGTTACGAGAGAGACACCAAATAGAAAACCTCTTCTATTTGGATAAGTAGAATTTCCTAAAGGAAGGTTTCCTGGCCTCCTGCAAGATTTGCAGCATGTCGTCAAAAAAATGTCTGAGGAATCAAAATCCTATCACCCACAATGTCAGATGAAGCATGGACAGGTGGGGATGGAAGAGAGATCTTTTGTCTTGTGTGATTAGATTTACACTGTGAGGTAACTTGTGATGATTGCCCCTTTCTAGATGCAGAAGTAGAGGGAACCAGTACTGTTGTGGCTAAAAAGGAGTCACTAACAAGATTTTGGGAGCATCCTGTTGAATCTTGAACAGGACTTGTGGAATGAGAGGAAGGGGAGAGAATGCATAAAGAAAGACCCGCTTCCAAAAAAAATGACAGGGCGTCCACCTTCCTAGGACCTGGGACTCTGGTACAAAACAGAGGAAGTTGTCTATTCAGAGGGGAGGCAAAAAGATCTATTTGAGGAGTACCTCACTGCTGGATAATGTCCAGAAACACATCTCTATGAAGCATTCATTCATGGGACTGAGATAAGAACCTGCTCAGAGTTTCTGCCACAATGTTCTGGCTAGAAGGGATATAAACTGCCTGAAGAATTACTTGATACTTGACAGCAAGATCCCATAACAGAAGTGCGCACCAGCAAAGAAGATAAGATCTCATTCCTCCCTGTTCATTGATATACCACATCGCCATGGTATTTTTTGTTTTGTTTTTTTATTTATTTATTTTTTCACATCACTGTGGTATTGTCTGTGAACACCTTGAGAGGCCCTGGAGAGAAAAGAGGATGAAAGGCCTGAATAGCCACCAGAAGAGCTCACATCTCTTTGACACTGATGTTCTCCTTCTGCTGATGAGGCAATCACACACCCTGCACTTTTAGGGAGCCAAATGTCACCCCACATCCAATGTCTGAAGGTTCTGTGAACAATTCCTGAGAGGGAAGATGGGGATGAAAAGGGATCCCTGGATTCAGAGATAACTGCTGAATTCACCAGTGAAGTTCCTGTCTGAGACAAGGAAGAAAAGGAACTACAAAGTCTAGAGGATGGGCATGTTGGAGCCACACTGACTTCAGAAACCACTGAAACTTTCTCATGTGAAGTTTGGCCAGAGAGAGCACTGGAATAGTGGATGCCATGAAACCCAGAGCTCTCAAAAACTCCCTGGCAGTAACAAAAGCCAGGGGAAGAAGTGTTTGAAAGAAAAGAATGAGAGTTAAGGCCTTTGGAGGGGGCAGGGATGCAAGCACTGGCACTGTTCGAATCCTGCACCCCAGAAAAACATGATCCTGAGAAGAAGTCAGAGAAGACTTTTTGAAATTTATAGTGAACTTCAGGCTCTGAAGAAAGGAAATGACAAAATGAAGATTTTGTAAAAGGGTCTCTGGAGAGGACGCCTGAATCAACAGGTTGTCTAAGTAAGAGAAAAGTTGGATCCCTTGAAGCCTACAAATACCAATCACAGGAGCAAGGCATTTGGTTAACACCCGTGGGGTAGTAGAAAGGTCAAAGGCAAAGCAGAGAATTGAAAATGCCAGGAAGCAACAAACAGAAAAACATCCACTTGACACCATATAGACCTGAGGGAGCAAGAGAGGAAACAGAATCAGAAAGGACGGCACTTTTAGAAGAATTTAGATAAGATTGGTCCAGAATAGGTCTCCAAGTGTCCTCTTTTCTAGGCACTAGAAACAGTCTGTAATAGAACCCTTTCCCCCTTTGGGACACAGGCACCTCCTGAATAGTACCATGAGCCAAGAGATTTTGAAGAACCTCTGGGAAAAAGTGAAGTTGTTCCCAAGGAGGCTGAGGAATGCTCATAAAAGGAGTATGGGAGTTCCACACTATGAAGTACCCCTGACAAATTATTGACAGAACCCAAGAATCCTGAGTGATCTGAAGCCAAACAGGAAGAGAAAGAGGAATGTGCCTAGAGTCATACAATACCTGGTTTGTCCAGAAAGGAAAGCTTGGGAGTCCCTGAAAACTGAGAAGCTTTAGCATGAGGAGCCCATTTGCCACTCTTCCTACCTTTAGTAGAAGGGCCGGATTGTCTGCGAACAAAGGCAGACTTAGCAAGGTAGTTTCTTTGAAATTTAGGCACAGGAGAAACAAACAAATGTATAAGCTCCTGCAAGGCCTTGCCTTCATCCTGAAGGGACTTAAACAAACCAGCAGAAGCTTCCCCAAACAAAAGTTTAGAATCCAGAGAAGCATCCATCAGCTTAGCTTTAATATCATCAGGTAGAGGTTGAAGCCTAAGCCAAGAATACCTCATCGTAACTGAACCAAAAACAGCAGCCCTAGAAGAGGCATCTGCTGCATCATAACTACATTTAATGGAATGACAAATGACTTGAGAGGAAGTGCCTAGCAAGGAAGAAATAGAAGTTTTACCCTTAGAGTCTGGAAAATCAGAAATAAGTTGACAGACCTGAGAAAGAAGAGTCAACACACACCTAGACATATGGGTTTGATAATTATTAGCCCTAAAAGCTAGGGAGGCAGAACTGTAAACCTTCTTACCCAGCCTTTCCATCCCTCTGCTATCCTTGTCAGAAGGCAATAACTTGAGTGAAGGAAGCAATTGAGATGGATTATCACAGGCTACAGACACAGCAGAGGGGTCAAGAGCAGGACATTTATATAGAAAATGACAATCCTCATGCACCCTGTAAAACCTGACAGGCTTATTGGGAGCAGGGGGCAGAGAATAAGGTGCATGTAAGGCATTGAAAAAGCATCCAGCAAAGCAGCCAAAACAGGAGGAATAGCTGCAGGTTTAGAGGAATCCGACTGCAACAACTCATAGTACTTCTTATGGATATCAGAGACCTGAGCACAATCCCACTTAAAAAAATCCATCATCCTAGAGAGGGTGTCCCCAAAGGAAATTTCCTCAAAAGGAACATCTGGACTAATCGATTACTCCTCCTCTGACCCATAGTATAAAGGAGAACGAATCTGAGTAGACTAAGTCAGAGATTCATTATCTGCATCTGACACATCCTCAGAAGAATCCTGTTCTCTGGGCCTTTTAAGGGGAGTAGAGGACCAAGGAGGAGCAGGAACCAAAACCCCTTGAGGAGGCTTTATGGACATTAAAGCAGCAAACTCAGTTTGTGGATCCCTAGGAAAGAAGAAACGTTTAATTTTTTGTTTCTTCTTTATGGGAATGTCCCCTCTAGAAAGCTGAGAAGGCTCAGAACTAGGACAGCAACTGAGAATCATAGTAGGAACTTCTTCCCCAACCAAAAACTGAGGAACTCCCCTAGGCCCCTCAGAAAAAAATCAGCCATGGTTACCCCTGAATATCCAAGAAGGATGCGTGCAAACCCTCTTCAGACATGCTGCCAGCTGGACCCTCACCAGCCTCCAACACTGTTGAGGCGAGTAATCTGACAACACAACTGGGTGAGCCTCTGCATTTGTAACAACCTCAGGAGAAACACCTGGCAGAGGCGAGACAAGAGAAGATTCCAGTCATACCCTTTTCTCCTTCTTCTTCCCTAGTGGTTGACCCTCAGGACGGGACATTCCATCCATTATATCTTAGACTTTGGTTCTCAAGACACAAGGAAAGGGAAGAAAGTCTACTGTGAAGGGTTTTCAGAATGAACGCCTGACAAATAGAACAAGATGTATGGTCATAAGAAGCTCCTAGACAAAAAAGACCCCTATTGTGGTGGTCTTTATGGGGAATCTGTCTCCCACACTGGCATTTACCCTTCTTGGATGACATTAACCCCAAGGAGTACAAAGAAAGTAAGAAAAAACAAAAAAAACAATGGGGCACTTATCTGCAACTGCAATAGAAGTCAGCAGACAGGTGTAGGTAGTCACTGGAGAATGAAAATGGATTCAACTGGCAGAAAATGGACACAGGTAAACAGACTAACAGTAAAAAGATATGTTCAGACTAGCAGCAAAAATGTTCTGATTATGGTAGGCCTGAACGTCACCTTCATGCCTACGCAAGGAGCATTTGCATGACATTCGGTGTACCTTTTAAAACCAACAAGTAGTCTTTGGTAGATTGGACAGACGTTTGAGCTTCCATGGCAGGGAATGCCATCTAAGAATATTGCAGCAGTGAATGTAAGGATATCCAGATGTACTTGTTCATAGGTTCATAGGTTTGTACTAGGCTATCGGCAATAGGGCCTATACAAGCCTAGCCATAACAATTCCCTGGCTATTTCTTCCCACACTATTTACTTCCCTGGACCCCTGTCTAGCATGGTGACTGACATGATCCCTGGGGTGAATTTCCTTTCTCCCACCAATCGTAAAGTTTCCTTTTGAAGAGGGCCAAGGAGGCGCTCTGCTTGATGTATATGGGTAGTCTGCACAGTTAACACATTTGAACATCCACTTTAATAACTAATATTGAAAACTGCTTTGACATCTAGGAATAAAGTCCAAGCTATAATCTAATTTTCTCTTCCTGTTCTAATGTAGTGCATTGGTGTGACTGACTGGCCTCAAACAGCAATGAATCAATTGGACAAGAAAGCAAGAAAAATGTTTCAAATTTATCAAATTATCAAATGATATATATAAACAGTGAATACCAAGATGATATATCTCTCACTCTGAAAGTGGTATGGGCTTCCTTGAAACTGACTACCTTTATAGGTCTGGAGTCACAGGACTATATAAATATCATCAGATCACAACAAAGTGAAAGTTCTAAAACATGAAAAACAAAAAGAAGTCAAAGATGACATATTTGCTTTGTTTAGCAGAAGCATTTTGGAAAAGAGTGGGAATAAAAATCAAACCAGAAGTAGACATGAATCAGACATCAACTGAAAGTGCTAAAAAATTAATATAAAGAAAATTACCAGAAGAAAAGAAAATCAGAAAGCCCACAAATATATTAGCAAGTACAGAAAACTTCCAGAACATCACTTTATTCATGATTTTATGAAGAAATGGATAAGTAGTGATGCGTTGAAAACAAAAGATGAAAGGCTAATTTTGGCAACTCAGGAAAGTAGGTTATACACACATTGGTTTATAAAGTCCATTCCAAAAGTGGGAGAAATAGACAAATGTAGGTTCTGTAAAGCAGAACAGGAAACAGTTGCACATCTCAGTCCAGTTCACCTTCCTGTACTAATAAATAAATAAAGTCTAGTAAATGCAGTCCACCAGATAGGATGCAGGTGTTGTTTGCTTGTTCAAGTCCTTGCAAACAACTTTTGATAATTAACAACGTCTGATCAGATCCAGGAGATGGTTGAGCATTACTTCAGTTTTATACCTCCTCCTAAACCGACTACATGTTCTGTTTCTAGTTTAACAGAGTGTTTTAAAACACAGCTAATCGCCTTCATTTTGCTCTTCTGATAAGCCCAAATAAGGGTAAAATGCATCAATAGCTAGAAGAGTCTGGCTTGCTGTCCTGGGGGGATTATTAAAGATCTGTTTGTAATTGTGCAATTATGAGCCAGTTTGCTGGAACACTTAATTTTTTTTTCAAGGGAAATTCATATTTTCAATGAAACTGCAATGGATACATGCGTCCTTAAGAATCCCATAAGGCATGTGGGATGTCATATGACTCTGTCTTTCTTAGGCAATTGCTGCCATTAGACTTAAGGGTATGGTTGCCTGCCTGGAAGCTTCTCTGACTCTATGCCATTCTTTCTTAAATTTAGGTGTCTACAAACAGTTACTGAACCTACATGCAGACAACAGTGGGATGGTAGGAATCACAGCAGCACTGACTTTTGTGACTTTGCAGTTTCCACTCATCACATTCAGAAGTGAGAGGGTATAGTTTTAAAAATGCAAAAGTGATGCACAATAGAATGAATTCAGTGGACCACCAAGAGAAAAAAAATAACTAGGCAGTTATCCCATTTGAGAATCAAACCCTATACTTTGCATTTTTAAGGTAAACACCTTAATCATTATGCCAACCTCAACCCATAGCCCTTGACAACCCATAACAACACTGTTGCTGTTTTCCTACTGAAGAAAACAACAGCAGTGCTATTTAACTGCTTTTAAAGATGTTTGCATTCCTTTTTAGGTTCTTGAGAACCTAAAAATAGCTTGTCATATCTATACATCTGTATATAGACATGTAGATACACACACACACACACACACACACACACACACACACACACACACACACACACACACTTACATGCAGATGTGTTTTTCATTAGAAACCAAGGTTCACAGCAGTTATTGGTGCATGTGTGACTGAGCTAAAGCATAGAAATAAAAATTGGGTGATTCACTGCTTATAGATAAAGCTGTGTGCAACACAAACAATGACAAAGTAAGAAGTAAATACTTAACTCTGATTTGACACTGGAAAAGGGTGTAGTGTGTAGAGCAGCAGAGTTAACAAGCCCTCAAATGATGAAGCTTGCAGTAGTTTTAGTTGTGTGCAAAATTAAACTGAAGTTAAGTTGTGTTGGTAATACACAAATAAGTACTATAAAAGTGAAGTATAACATGCCCAGTCTAGATAAAGCTTAAGAGTCTAGATAAAGCTTAAGAGAAAGTACATCTGACGTGTAGGGGATCCATGCTATTAATGAGCAGAATAACACTGTAACAGGGATAGGTTTGATATAGAACGAAAGCTAGTGAGACGTCTGGGTGCAGAGAGAGAGTGGTGGTAGGGTATTAAGAGAATGAATCAATATTTTATACTGGGATGATGTTTGGGGTTTGCTGAGAAAACGTGTTAGTCAGAGGTTGCGAATATACAGCCAATTTTCCCTTGAAAAGACATAGTTGTAAGAAATGGTTATGTAGTCTAAATAATATTATTTTTGTAATATTTCTGTGTCAGCTGGAAGCGAATTCCAGACGGCTGCAGTGAGATTAAATTTTTTTCCCTGGAAGTGCTAATGCAAAGCAAGGTCTCTTTATTACTCATGAACCTGTCTTAAATCTGAAAGAGCATTGGTAGACTGATGGTTTACCTACTCTGGTTGAAGGTTAGCCAGCTTAGTCTGCTGTACTGGTGACACCTGGTGGAGAACAGGAGGCATGGCAGACAAAGGATCAAGATGTGCACATCCACCAAGCAGCAATTCAGTGTAGCTGGGGAATGGTGGATCTATGTCATTTGATCAACTTTTCTTAAATAGTTTTCATACAACTGAACTCGTACGATCAACTATTTACAAAGTCAAACGTATGTAAAAACAAAAAGATCATTTTAGTAGGAGGCAAGCCCCTTGCAGCCTCCACACCCCCTGCTAATTATATATACTAATTCCAAGATCGCACTACAGTGGGGAAAAGGGCATATTTCCCAGTTTCCACTGTACAGCGATCTCAGGACAATTCACTTTTTAATCATATAGAGATACGTTCGACTTTTTAAATAGTCGATCATATGAGTTCAAGCATATGAAATTTGACTATTTAAAAAAGTTGATCTTTTAAAATAGACCCAGGGACTGGCATATATATTTCTGTGTGTGTGCGCCTATGTATATGTGTATGTATATATATATATATATATATATATATATATATATATATACACACATACATGCACACATATCAGTGGGTATGGCATTGTGAAAGGCAGATAAGCAAATGATTAAGCCTTAAGGATCGTCTGTTTTGAGAGTGTCTAAATTGAACGTTTTTTGACAAAGTGAACTTTGGTCTGTTTAGCAGGTAATGTTTAAACTGTTCATGTAGTTTACAAACAAGAAAAGTAGTAAGCCAATGGTCAGCAGCATGGCGTACATAGACCCCAATATTCCTCTCCAGACAAACGATAACACAACGTCTCTCTCCAAATAAGCGATGACACAGTACAGGTATAGGAAATCTCTGTTTAATCACAGCATATAAAACGGTAAGCGCTTTCACCACAAACAGTATATGGCTTCCTCAGACCATCATAAACAAATATAAAAATGATAGAACACATATATATATAAACCCACCCCCAAAAAACATTACAAACTTGCCAATCACATAACACGACTTACTTCTCAACCACAGACCCACTTAAAATGTGATGAAGTCACCACGAACACATCAATATTTAAAGCAACACACAAATAAAATCATAAAAGCAAACAACATATATATGTACATACAGAGCTTTACTTTATAGCATGCAGATTGTCATGCATTTTACAAATACTACTGTTAAGAACAACATTTTTTTTAGTTACACCTAACTCTTTCCTTCCTCTTCCTCTCTCCTACAATTTCTTCCAAACATTAAAAATGTGAAGTAGGCATAGACACCGGAAGCTGTTAAAGACTGGGGGAGGGGGGCGGAGGGCGACAGGGTCACTTAGTGAACTAAAAAGGGTAATTTTTTAATAACTATTTGCTACCACAACATAAGTTCACTTGGAGGACATTTTAAGCTTAGCCAATTCCCTTTTGGTGCTTGAATTAACATTTTCTGATTGGTCTTAGCTGTCCCCATGGCTGATAATTGTATATTAGCCCTAGTGAGAACAACTGTGATCATACCATAGATAATTTGAGGGGGCTATGTAAGGGATGCAGCATTTAGGAAGTGCCTCTAGCCATTAGTGGGATGAGGGGAAATCCTGGAGTACATTTTCTATTAACCATCCTTAGATCCAAGTTGCATTTGAATATGGATGGATGAGCTTTGCTTTATTTTTATGGATAGTCTGTTCCGGAACAGTGGTAGCCTCTGTGATATATATCCATCTCTCCACAACATTCAGTTTAGATACCTAAACTGAGTATTTCTGATGCCATTTGACCTGTTGATGTTCAGTAGGTCAATCTGTATTATGTCGGAGGATGCTTTGAATGCCAGATATGTCACCTCTAAGCACTCTGTAGGATACTGAGTATAGTAATAAATCTTTGAGGTGGTCCATGCAAGACCTATTGTTTAGGACTTGTATCCTTTTAGTAAGGTATCTCTGAAGGTATTCAAATTGTTGCATGGGGCTGGACAGATACATGCCAAAGTGGGCATTTTACAAAATGATTGCCTTAATGAGAGCTTTGTAATAGGAGACAACAATATCTCTAGATCTAATCACAATCAATTTGTTTATAAGCTGTGCAATATAGAAAGGCTTTCTTATGACTCTGGGCACATGTTGGTCAAAAGGTAGGTCACTGTACACACAAGTTCCCAAATGCCAAACAACTGGATCAGTTCTCAGAGGGCATTGTCATGATTTTGACACCAGTTATTATTTGGGACAAACCTTCCTGCATGATGGTTAAGTCATTTGGGGATTCAATAACTTCTCCTAGCTTGCAGTCATCTCAAACTTAGCTGGCCAAAGCTCTTTGGTATTTCCTTTTACTTTTGAGATTTATATGCCAAACAGAAAAAGTCCCAGCACCGAACCCTGGGGGGCTCCATTGGTGACTGGTCTCTTCCCCTGTTTTGATCTGCATCCTGTGAGCCAAGTTGGCAGTGCAGCTGGTGATGTAAGTGTTTGCTCCTACATTATTCATCTTTTGTACTACACCGGAGTAGGGGATTGTGTCAAAAGGCTTGGCCAGGTCAAGGTAATGTGGTGTGAATTGTTTTACCTTCATCCATTGCTTTGGTAACAAGAGTAAAGCTTAAAATCTGCCCATGATTTTGAGCCTTTCACACTTTCCTCTGGGCTGTTTTCAAACACATTTTTAAGGCCATGCATACATGTATGCATTCCTTGATTCACCTTACTGATTGTATTAAATTATATTCCTTGTATAATACAGCACCAGCTGTTAGAATGTGTTTTAAATCTGTAGTTTTGAACAGTCTTCCAGTAAGCAATGAAACAAAATGTATGAACCAATAATGACAAAACAAAACTACCCATTTTAGAAAACTTCAACCATAAAAGCGCACTCAAACTTCTCATAATCCACCAATATCAATAAATATGCAAAATGTCTACAGAAGTAAGTCATCTAAATAATTCCACATTTAAGGTATCACTAACTAATGAATAGGTTGCTGTTAGGAAACAACTCTATATTTCATTGTTTCATCTAAAAATAAATTGGCTGTTGCCCTTGAAGAATAAATTGCCTATGTTATATTTAAAAATGATAAGCTAATAATATTGCAACAGGGAATGAATGCCAAACTGATAACAGGTTCATAGTTACTAGGTAACTCCTCCAAAGGAAGACATTCACAAGACTGTAGCAACCACTCCCTTTAAAATACAACATAGTACAGTATCAATGATCTATCTGCATACTGTGGGAGTAGAACCCACAGCCTTCTGCATCAAAAGTAAGCTACTACCTGTTGTGCTAACAATGCAAACGGTCTTGGAATACACAGAGCTAAACTTCTCTTCCCCTGAAGCTCTCAGCTCCTTGTAAAAAATGTTATTTATTTAATATTTTTTACCAGGAAAGTCAGACTTGGAAGAAACCCAATTTTCAGCAGAGGCCCAGGGAGAAATGCTTCAGATGCATGTCTTTTTAACATGGAAGGAAACCAGCATACCCACCCAAATACAGGGAGAACATACAGACTCCACACAGAAGACACCCCAGCCAAGAATCAAACCACATAACCTTTTGCTGTGAGACAACAACACTACCACTGCACCATCCACTTGACACATTTAAATCTCTCAGTTTCACAGCACAAGAAATCTGGAAAAAGCCAAAATTTATTTGGGGGGGGGCAAAGGGCTAAAACCAGGGACACATTTTAAATATTGCTTGTATAATCTTAGAAAGCTGCTAAAATAGTGTTTTGTGTTACTGTGTGTTTCCAAATAAAAAGATGGTAAGAGTGAAACTTAATGGGCTTTCATTATGATTTGCCAGAAAGCCATAAATCTTAAGAGGAACAAACCAAAAGTATGAGCCAAGCTCCCTGAATCACATGTGGTGGTGTGGATAGAAAATGCAGGACCCTGTCCCTAAGGTACAGGGTTTGAGCCCAATCACACACACACCCACGAAATATCACTTTGGAGCTACACACAAGAAATATTGCTTTGGAGCTACTGCATAAAATAAATGGAATTACCACTAAATGGCTATCTCTTTGGAGCTACAGCCCTTTTTGATATAAATTCCCATGAGTGGAGGAGCTCCCTGGTCAGCCTCAGTAAGAAGCTGTGATCCCTGATAAAATCCTCCAAAGCTAGTTACGAAAACAAAATCGGCACTGATTCTAAAGACAACCACAAAGCATTCTATAACTATGTCAAGAATCTCAATGGCAACACTCAGATCAGCTCTGAGTTAGAGCACAATGGCACTAAATATACAGACCCAACTGATATTGCCAACATCCTGGCAGATAGGTTCAATGCTAACTTTACCCCCTCTCACCCCCTAAAGAGCCCATCTCTATACCGTAAGAATGCAAAGTTCCTGTAATCACGGCTGCACAGGTAAAAACCACACTCTCCAAAGCCAAGAACACAGCATCCATGGGACCAGACAACATCCCAGGCTGCGTTCTACATGAACTACAGAATGAACTGGCACTCCACCTAAGTACCCTGTTCAATCATAGCCTCACCTCAGGCTTTGTGCCTGCTGAATGGCGCACAGAGATGGTTTTCCCACTCCACAAGGGGGGAGCCACCACGGACCCCAGGAACCACTGCCCCATTAGCCTGACGAGCCTGGTCTGCAAGGCCATGGAACATATTATCATGGAATTTATAAACAAAGACATTCGTAATCTCAAAACTCTGGACCCCACCCAGTTTGGGTTTGTAAAAGGCAGATCATGTCTCCTAAACCTGATAGACTTCTTTGAAGCAGTCATCAAAGCCGATGGCAAGGGTAAGGTGGTTCACACAGCCTATCTAGATCTTGCCAAGGCTTTCGACACCATCCCCCACTCTGAAATTATAGATAAACTCACTAAACTAGGTATAGATCCCTATGTCACAAGATGAGTTGCCAACTGGCTCACTGACAGAACCTACACTGTAAAAATAGCAGACTCCAAATCCAACTTCAGACCAGTGACAAGTGGAGTACCACAGGGTTCAGTCCTGGGTCATCTCCTGTTTGGTATCAACTTCTCTGAAGTACAGGCTAACACAGAAGGTCTTTGGCTAATGAAGTTCGCAAATGACTGCAAACTAGGAGCCATAATTGAAACTCCTAACGATGTGGACATCCTACAAAAGGGCCTCACTGAGACAGATGCCTGGTGTCAAAGCCATGGCCTCAAGCTCGATGCCAAAAAGTGCATTGTCATCCCCTTTGGTAAAAACTCTGTACCCATAAACTACAACATAGACGATAGTATACTTAACACCGAAAGTGTGATAAGAGACCTTGGGACACAGGTGGATAGTAGTCTCTCCTTTGATAATCACATCGCCACAGTAGTCAGGAAATCCTTCTACATGGCTCACCTCATCACAAAAGGTTTCTCATCCAGAAAAAAAGAGGTCATTGTTCCCCTCTACTCATCACTCATTAGACCCGTTATAGAGTACAACGCCCCTTTTGGTATGTACCTCACAAGACATCTACAACAACTGGAAAGGCTGCAGAAATACCTCACAAAGAGGATTACCGGCCTCAAACAGATGCCCTATGCAGACCATCTCAAAAAACTCCAGCTTTACTCCGTCGCATATCACCTACTCAGTGGTGATCTCTGCCTAACATACAAAGCTATGTTATACCCAGAGCTGTTGGACATGCTCCACTTAAAGAAATCCCAATCCCTCCAAGCTACATGCTCTAGGGACCTAAACCTTGTCACCACAATAAACAGAACATGCCGGAGGGATAGATTCCTGTCCCAGAGACTTCCCATACTCTGGAATAAACTACCTATCTATATCAAACAAAGCTCCTCATTAGCACTCTTCAAGAAAAATCTTGATGATCGGATGGGAAATAGAAAATTCACCCCAGGGATTACCTCTGTGGCTCTGCTCGACAGTGGCACAGGAAAATAATTTTCTTGGGTGGCAAAAGCCAGGGTACGTTTTGGCTGGGCTTGTATAGGCCCCAGGGCCGATAGCCTAGTACCTACCTATGAACCTATGAAATCCAATAGCATTGTACCTACAAACTCTAGCACATAAATTATTCCAGACATTAAACAACTTAAATACATCCTTGGTCAAAGCATTACACTTGCAATTATGTGCAAATGACCTCTAGAAACAGTCATCAACATCTTGGAATACTATGCAATCTCAAGTAGTACCCAACATCAGAGCCCATTCTAATGCCAAAATAACTGGCTGTAAATGTTTTGAAACCTTGATGACAATTTGTAAATATCATTCTAAGCAATGCCTCAAATATTTCACCAACTTTCACACTGTTCTCACACCACCATGGGAACAGCCAGCAATTCCTTGTGCAGTAAACTCATGCACTGTTACTTCCTATGTTTTCTATTCTGTATATTTGAAATGCAGAACTAAAAATGCAATGCGTACACTAACATTACTACAATCAAATCTGTAGCAATCTGCGTACCATTTTGTGACTGGTTTGATTAAGGTATTGAGGGAAATTCCAGCCACTTTACAGAACATAGTGGGATAAAGAAAGAATTAGGCCAATGGCAAAGTGAGCTATCTAGCTACTGCATAAAATAAATGGAACTGGTACTAAACTGTCTTCACTATCACTTTGGAGCTACTGCATAAAATAAACAGACCAGAAATACCACTTCGGAGCTACTGCATAAAATAAATGGAACTAGCACTAAACGGCCATCATTATCATTTTAGAGCTACTGCATAAAATAAACAGAGTCAGAAATATCACTTCAGAGCTACTGCATAAAATAAATGGAGCTAGCACTAAACGGCCATCACTATCACTTCGGAGCTACTGCATAAAATAAACGGACATCACTTACTGCATAAGTGTAACAGAATGAAATATCACTGACTTACTCCAGAACTGGAGCCTTACAAGTAAGCAGTTATCCATGGAGCTAACACTTGGGAACCTTATCAGCAAGAAGTGCTTTCCACATACTTTTGTGTTTAAATTAGTGTGCGATGTGCACATGAGTCCTCCTCCCCCTCGCCCTGTGGTTCCGGCACCTATAGCTATATTTTGCCACCTGTTTGTCTTTTCGGCTGCCGATAGTGATTCGAGTTGGGAAATTGAAAAAAAAAGACATGCTGGAACAGATGCGGCTGAATCATTCAGCTGCATCTGTCTTTTGAGCAGTGTTTTTTTTTTAAATGAGATGATCTGCAAAAGTGGGGGGGGCCCACTCGCTCTATGGTTCCGGCGCCCATGGAAGTAGGGCATATGTTTTGGAGTCCTTACAAGTTTAACAAAGTAAAAAGTCCAATATTTCAAGGTTTTCTTGTTCTGTCATGCTTCACAAGTATAATTAATGCTTTGTAATCCCACATTTATTTGTCAATTTCCAAGTTGTTGTTTTTTCCTCCTGAATTCCATCTCCTAAATTAATCCAGTCTCTGCTTCATTTCCAATGGTTCTTCTAGTCAACTCTTGTGGTTTTTTCTGTCTTTCTCAGTCATTTCCTGTTAAATATTGGAAAAGGTTTTCCTGACACAGTCCTTCTGTGGGCTTTATTAGCAGAAGAACAAGAAGCAGAATCTCCTTTTGTTTCATAGCTCACTTTTTGTTGGACAAAGTTTTGTATTTCCTCCTTAGCTTGTTCTGCATCAGAAAATGATTTTGACCCTCCAGGAAAGAATATTCTGAAAATAGCTGGATACAGCAGCTTGAATCTCATGCCTACTTCTTGACATTCACTCAATAGTGGAATAGATTTACTCCTCTTCTGCCTGGTGTACAATGAATAATCATTCTCCACAAACACTTTACTGTCTCCCACTTTTAGTATTTTGTCCTTCTGCCACAGCTTTGTCAGAATTAACTCTTTCTATTGGTAGGATTTCATCTTTACTATTACAGGTCTTGGTTACTTTCTCATGGCCAGGTTTGGAGCTTACACATGATGTGTCCTTTCAATTAAGAACTCCTGCTGTGGAATACTAGTCCAGTTGCTTATCTGTGCTTTCAGAAAATTAATATAGTCTGTTCCGTCCATCTTCTCTGGTACAGCAGAAAATCTCAGGTTTTCCCTATGTGCTCTGTCCTCTAATTCTATTATTTTTTTTCAAGCATCTCTTCTTGAGCAGCCTCAATATTCAGCCTCATTTCAACCTCTGATTTTTGCAGATTTATCACCTCATCTGAATATCTGTTTAAAGCTTCTTCCATTTTTTTCCAGACTTTTGTTATTTGACCTGATGTACTCCTTTAGAGTTTCATTTATTTTAATCAGCTCTGAGTACATTTGACGTATTTTTCCTCTAGGTTACTGGAATTCATTTCTTGCACCAAAGCAGGAGCTTGCATTGCTTTTTTGCTAAAGAGCTGCAGAAGTCTTCTCAGTCAGTGTTTTCTCTTCACCTTTTCTAGTTGATTTTCTTTCAGGTTCTCTGAATTTTTTTTTTTGCTGGCATCCAGGCAGTGTACTTACTTCCCAAAAAGGCATGCTCACTAGATGTCTTTTCTGAGTTTCTGTTTTATCATTGGGAGAACTGAAATTATGCTGTTACTCAATGTGCAGCCATCTTGGAAGTCCTATAGAAGGATTTTCTTATGACAGTGGAAACATGTTGGTCAAAGGTTAAATGACTGTCCATATAGGTTCCTAAACCCCAGGCAACTGTGTCAACTCTCAGGGGTGTATTGTCAATGTGTTAGTTCCTGGGGGTACACTAGTTTTAAAAGGATATGATAATGTATTTTTGGCATTTACTTGCAGTTCATAATTCTGGCACCAGTTATTTGCTTGGACAACCTTTGCTGCAAGATGGCTAAATCATTTGGGGATTCAATAACTGCTGCTATCTTGCAGTCATCTGTAAACTTAGTCAGCCAGAGCCATTTGCTATTGACTTTTGCTTCAAATTAGAAGATGAACAGGAGTGGTCCCAGCACTGAATTGTGGGGGACACTGCCAGTGAGTGGTCTTTTTATGGAGGTGTCTTCCCCTGTTTTGATCTCCTACAACTTGTCTATGAGCTAGTTGACAATACAGCAGGTGATGTAGGGATTTATTCACAGTTTATTTAGCTTTTCTACTATGCTTGGGTGGGGGATTATGTCAAAAGACTTAGTCAGGTTGAGCTATGCAGTGCGTACCATTTTACTTTCATCTATTGCTTTGGTGACCTTTTCAAAGAAGTCCACCAGAGTGAGTAAGCATGGTATATCCTTGATTAATCCAAAATGAGATGGGTCCAGTGTTTTGAGGTTCTCTATGCCCTTTTTGAGTAGTTACATGATACATCGTTCCATGGCTTTCCATATGAGGCTGATCAGACTTATGGGTCTATAATTACCAGGGTCCATGGAAAGTTCTCCCTTATGTAGGGAAATGGCTGTAGCTGTTCTCCTTTCACTTGGTATGAAACCTGTTTGGAGGCTGAAGTTGAACAGTGCGGGGGGGGGGGGTTTGATTTGTGCTTCATGTTATTTAAGATGCATTCATGGATATTTACCCATCACTGCAGTATTTTTAGCTTTTCATAGTGTTTTCAGGACTTGGTTTTGTGTAATAGCTGGAGAAGAGTCATTTCACGTATATCTTGAGGGATAGATAGAGGGTAGAGAGGGGTAAATTTTAAGTTGAATTTTTTGGCCAGTAGGTTAGCTATATCTTCAACCAAAGTGTAGGTAACATCATTCATAATCAGCTCAGTGAATTGTTGCATTATGCTTCTGAGATTAGAAACATAACTAAAAAAGGCCTTCTGATTGTCTTTGGCATGTGTGACTATTTCAGCCTCAAACTTGGCTTTGATGGATTTCATTAACCTCCTGAGTTGTCTGCTTATTTGAACAACAAGAGCCCTAGCATTCTAGATATTACTCTTCTTACTTTTGGTCAAAAGTCTTCCCTTTTTATTATAAAGCTTGTTGATGTTCCACAAAGGGAGTTGTTTCTGGGGTTTGTGCTCTGCTTGTTTCTACAGGGTACAGCTGCATCTATGAATCTGTTTACATGCTGTTATAGTACAGTGGCATATGTTTCCATGTATTCAGGAAAGTTAACTGGGTTTGGTGGGGATTTGAAGCTTGTTAATGTATCACTTAGGAGTAGATTGCTTGTCTTAGAGAAATTTCTAAAGCTACCTTGATTGGAAGGAGTTGCTGCTTTCAATTTTATTTCAAAGGTGACAGCTTTATGGTCAGATCTAACAAGTGATGAAATACACAAGGGATGGTGCAAGACACCCCCATATTAGTAAGGACAAGATCCAAGATATTGTTTCCCTTAGTGAGCACTCTGACTAATTGTTCCAGTGCATTTGTATTAATGAAGTCCTTGAAGCTTTGTGCTTGTCTAATAGAGGTGGTTTAGGTTTCCCGTTCTATAGTTGGATAGTTTAGATCACCTAGGAAAATGGTATTAAGTTTAATACTGAATAAGTCCAGTTCCTGTAGATAGGCATTCTGGTTTTCTTGTGTCATAGAAGGAGTTCTGTAGCTAACTAATATATGGTATGGCTCTGCTTTCTTCTTTCCCATATCCATTAAGGTCCCCATTCCTCTTAAGCTCCTTCACTCTCCCCACCCCGACTTGGCATCCAGAGACGTGAAAAGAGAGACAAGAGCTGGGATCAGAGTTTTCATTTAAGCAGGGATCGATAAGTATTTTGCTTAGTCCCTAGCTCCCCTCCTCTTGTTGGGCTTATATGCCTACTGCTAGAGTGGGGCCTGTGTTAGATGTCCTGTAAAATATGCAGGCTATCACATAGATGTCAAAATCTAGCTACACTGCTGTGTGTAGCTTTGCAAGCCTGAGCTCACATCTCAGTTCACGTACTGCATGCTTTTGCACTAGGTCTCCAATTGGTCTCATTAGTGCAGTGCACATGACCACCTCTCTCAGTTGTAGATGAGCAAGCTAGCACTAGTCACTCATCCCCCATCTGTCTCTTCCAGTGCTCAGGCCATTAACTAAACCTGGGTCATCTGGACTGTGGTCATGGCTTTAACCCTATGAACCACAGTGTCACCTGAGTTTTGGATCAGTATGTTCAGATTGGCTGAGGAGATATTTTAGTTCTGTCTAGTCTAATTTTGTAGTTTGCATGTAATAACATTTGCTTGTTTTGCAGTTGAATTAGACCTGGGTACTTTAATGTGAATTTTTATGTCTCTACAATGCAACAGAAAGGAATGGTGATGTGCTGACAGCCTAGAGTTTCCATTGGTGCCATGCATTGTCCTTCACTCACAGAAGGATTTTCATGTTCTTGTTGAGGCAGAAGAAATTGATGCCATTAACTATTAGTCACATTTTGGTTCAGTAATAGTGGTTCAGGACTAGAAGAATAGTGGCATTAAGTAATACAGTAAGTCTGTATGAGTGGCTAACAGGGTGTCACTCTTGGCAGCATGGAAAGGCCTTTTGTGAATAATAACTTGGGGTGAAATTTTACATCTTTTATAAGACAAGAAAGAAATAACTGGATAGTGACCAGTAAATGTGCAAAGTAAAATGGTGAGAAGCATATGTTGGGTATATTTGTCAAACTAAGATCAAGCAGGTGGTGAGGTCTGTGCAAAATTATTGAGTCTGGTCACTGAAGAAAATAAGGTAGGTCAGAAAAGAAAGCAAGGCATACTGTGTGAGCTTTTAGTGTGAATGGTCAAGACAGGTAGGTCAACAAGTAGAAAAAAATTTCTTTTTACAATCCAGTCTGACAGTGAGCCCAAGAGGATGTTGAGACTGGACATACTGGCTGCTGGTGACAGGTATAAGTAGGCCGGACAAATGTAACTTTCGAAGCTCTGAAAGTCTCTCTTGTTGTTGATGCTACTGCAGTTAAGGTGTAATATTTATATGCTTTTGTCGAGTTTAGTGTACCTATAGTTAAGTGAGTGACTGTGGAGAGCACAGTTGTTAGCAAGTGTGTGTTTGGTCTGGATACAGTTTGATATCTCCAAAGAGTAGTAGTGTTACAGAAATAATATAAACTTTAGTGAATCATTTTAGAGTATAGACAGGAGCTATACTAATTAGGCATTATGTCTGGAGAAATGTACAAGATTATCTTTAAACTGATTGTACCAGATTGTTGAGAATGTGAGGGATGTAACTGCATACAGTTTTTTCTTGGGGGGATATATATGGCTTGTTGATAAAGGAGAAATGCGAGGATGAGAAAGCTGTTTGTGGCAGGTGGGATAGGATATTATAACATGAAACACAGAGGCTTCCCAAAATGAAAGGGAGATGGAAGGCCAATGGGACATTGTGTGGGGGTTAGAAAATTATGCTGAAATAAATATGTAGAGGCAAAATGAGTAAACTGTGACACCACAGAGCAGAAGAAAAATCTTGTGTTACAGATAAAGAAAATAATAATAATAATAAAAAACACAACAATTAAAATAATCTGAGAACCTTTATTTTACCACCCTGGTACCTTGGCTATAGGCCTTCTAAGGGTAAAATAATGTACAGGGGGAAAAGATAATTAAATACATTCTTACAAGCAATAATAAAGGCATACAATCAAAAATCGATCACTCTAGCAGTTACAACACTAATTAACTTAATAAGGGTTTGTGGTGTAGAGAAATAGTGGCCTGACTATGACCCAGCTGACAGGAGTTTGGGAAGTGTCTTTGACACTGTTGCAGCCAGTGTGGGAGGCAGAGGAGTGAAAAGGGTTAGTCTGTTTGTCTCTCCAGGGGAGCAGATTTAAGGACATGTTGCTGAGTGCATGTTCCATTAACTTATCTCTACTGAAGACCAGGGTTCTAACAGAAGTATGGCTGCCCAAGAGGTAAGTCACTTACAAAAATGGATGATAGCCAAACTCGGCATCTACTATATCTTCCTCCCTTGATTACTTACACAACATGCTCCAGGGAAAGTTAGAGCAAGCAGAGAAACCCTTGACAACTATGCTGCAATTTGTCCTTGCTTAGCAGGAAACAAATGGCAGATTCATATCAATCAATCAGTTAATTAGCATGTGGTGGGGGCAAAATTAAATAATATATTTCCTCATCGATTAATTATTCAGACGCATATGCTATGTACTGTAAATGACTGAAATTAAGACTAAGCATAGATTACTTCTTTTTCGATTTTAAATAAATCTTTATTAATAATTTATGTAAACATTAGAACATTTTCACCCTTTAAGTGAGGGAATAATTTTAACACAATCAGTAATTAGTAAAAAGAGTTATTTACAGTGCAAAATACATTCTGTCCGTAGCTCAGGTGACTCTAATTGTAATTATTTTTCCAGCAAGATTATACAGGATAAACAAATTTTCATGTTCAAGCATTCTCCATCAAGCATTTTCTGTCGTGCCCTAGAATACCTTTATATGCTTGTCCCCTCTTGAGCCCTGTGGCCAAAGAGAGCATCATGGATTAATGAACAAAGCAGGGAGTGGACTGCCATTGATATCAAGCAAGAATTAGGTCTCATGTGGTCAATAGTTTCTACATCAATCTTTTCTAGCTATTGTAGTTATGGTAACCATTTATTCAAGAATGTCTGTCTAGCTTTTCTTTGATGTACCCTCTCTTCCTCTTTGGCTAGATCAAATACTAATTTAATCAGATCTTCTTTATTCGAAGATCTTGACAAATACCATATTACTGCCCACTCTTTTTCAGTGCAAGAGCACATTAATATTGCCTGCTGTCCTGCTTTAAACATTTGGAACTTTGTGTTTTTCAAATCCACGCTGAGCCACATATGATTGCCCTCCAACTGTATCAGCAAGTCACTCTCATCCTTCCCTGCTCAGTTCCTGCAGCATCAGAACTGCTTAACTCATCTGTTCTTGTCTTGCTCATAGAAGGGACTTCATCCCTCTCTGCCATGGAACCAGGTCTAAATATGGTGCCGCAATTGTAAATTCCATTAATATTAAAATATCCATCTGTTCACCTTAACATGATATTAGTTATAACCTGACTACAGATGGGGTGGTGTCCATATGTATACATTCCAAAACCTTTTAATTATTCAGCTGTACTAGCATCTAGTCTCTTAAAGTGACATGCATAAGCAAATCATTCTGACATAGGCCCCTGAAATGGAAACCGTGATATTCTTGGGTAACAGCTGTCTTAACCTTGTGTCCTGGATGCTTAGGAGGACTTTGTCTCACTTTTGTTTTAATTTTACATGACATTTTTATACAGTTTCCAGTGCCTTGCCAATCTGATTTGATTATATCATCCTCAAGTTATCTTTTCCTATTTTGTAAGACTTTAATTTTGTTTACTATTTCCTTTGCAATGTCATGCTTGGTTATTCTGGTTTCTTGCAAATTAATGATTTTTTTCCCTTATTTTGAGATTTTTCTTCATTTCCCATTTTTATTTATTTTCAGTATTTTATGATTTCCTTCAAGTTTCCTGCAAGTTGTGAACTCTGCATTTTGAAACTTTCTACCAGGGACTTCTGGACTTCTGTGTCTTAAGTGCTTCTTGAGAGACATTACTTTGTTGCATACATGCTGGTTTACTGGTGCGTCAATGTGTAGTTTTTTTTTAAAACTGAATATCCTCTTGTCCAATTTGAGTTCAGTTCAATTTGTTTAGTACCACTTGTTTTTATTTGTTACTCTAATAACATTAGTATGGAGTAATTATGCATGTTCTTCTTTGTTCATTTATTTTCTTCTGGCTAGCATCACTTTCTCCTGTTCATATTTTGTTTTACATTCTGGTGTCCTCAGTGATTCCAATTATGTTGAACTTTCCTCTTGGACTTTCAGTGGGGCTTTCTTAGGTTCACAGGTTCATACTGGGTTATCTGCCCTAGGGCATTTATAAGCCTAGCCAGAGTGTGTTTGGCTTTCGCCACCCATTTTAAATTAATTTTGCTATGCCCTTTTTCAAGGTTAGTATACTGTGCCTCTGTCTAACAGTGACACAGAAGTGATATTCGGGGTAAACCTACGATCTCCCATCCACTCATCAAGATTCCTCTTGAAGAGAGTCAATGAGGGACTCTGCCTAACCTGGACTGGGATTTTATTCCAGAGTGAAGGGAGCCTCTGGGTTATGAATCTGTCCCTCCAGCATGTCCTATTTATTTCAGTGAGGTTCAAGTCTCTCGAGCGCGTAGCTCGATGGGATTTGGATTTTCTGAGGTGCAGTATGTCCATTAATTCCGGGTTGGACATGGCTTTATACATCAGACACAGATAGCCTCTGAGCAGGCAGCATGCCACTGAGTAGAGCTGGAGTTTCTTTAACCGGGCAGCATATGGCATCTGTTTGAGCCCTTTGATCCTCTTGGTGAGGTACTTTTGGGGTCTTTCCAGTTGCTGCAGGTGTCTGGTAAGGTACATCCCAAAAGGGGCATTGTACTCAATTATGGGCCTGATGAGGAATGAGTAAAGAGGCACGATGACCTCCCCTGATCTAGATGTGAATCCCTTCATGATTAGGTGGGCTATATAACATGTTTATTTTATTTATTTTTATTTATCATTTGTTGACCGGGAAAGTCCGACTAGGTTCCACAGAGCCTGTTTTCAGCGGGGGCCCGGGGAGAAATGCTCCAGATGCATGTCTTTGGAATGTGGGAGGAAACCGGAGTACCCGGAGGAAACCCACGTGAACACAGGGAGAACATGCAAACTCCACACAGAAGGCACCCCAGCCGAGAATTGAACTGGTGATCCTCTTGCTGTGAGGTGACAATGTTAACCGCTGCACCACTGCTCCGCCCAATGATCCTCTAACCACTTTGGCCACATGGTTGTCAAATGAGAGATTGCTATCAACTTGGGTCCCCAGGTCCCTAATTACTTCTTCTGTACTTAATGGATTACCACCTATGTGGTAATTTGTGGGCACTTTGTTTTTGCCAAAGGGGATGACTATACACGTTTTGGCATTTATCTTGAGGCCATGGCTCTGGCACAAGTTGTCTGTTTCTATGAGGCCCTTTTGGAGGATACTTGTGTCGGCTGGAGAGTCGATTATGGCACCCAGTTTGCAGTCATCTGCGAACTTGGTCAGCCACAGTCCTTCTGTGTTGGCCTGTACCTCCGAGAAATATATACCGAACAAGAGAGGTCCCAGGACTGAGCCTTGTGGGACGCCACTTGTAACTGGTTTGGAGTCTGACATGGCTCCAGCAATTCTAACCATGTGGGTTCTGTCCTTGAGCCAGTTTGCAACCCATCTAGTGACATAGGGGTTTATATTTAAGCTGGTGAGCTTATCTATAATGCTCAAGTGGGGTATTGTATCGAAGGCTTTTGCGAGGTCCAGGTAGGCTGTGTGGACCACCTTCCCCTCGTCAATGGCCTTGGTGACTGTTTCAAAGAAATCAACCAGGTTTAAGAGGCAGGATCTGCCCTTAACAAAGCCGAACTGGGTAGGATCCAGTGTCTGTAGGTCCCCAATATCTTTATTTATAAGGTCCATAATGATCCTTTCCATAGCTTTGCAGACCAAGCTAGTCAGGCTTATGGGGCGATAGTTTCCAGGATCCATTGAGGCACCACCTTTGTGGAGAGGGACCACTGTTGCTGTACGCCACTCTTTGGGTACATATCCTGTAGTAAGGCTGACATTGAACAGTAGTTTTATGTTTGGGTTTAGCTCTTCTTGGAGTTCATGTAGGATGCAGCCCGGGACACCGTCTGGTCCCATTGATGCTGTATTTTTTGCTTTGGAGAGGGCGGCTCTTACCTGAGCATCTGAGATGTCAGGGGGGCAGCACTCTGCTGGGATAGATATTTGCCCTTTTGGTGGGGGGGGGGGAGTTTGCGCTGAACCTGTCAGCTAGAATGTTGGCAATGTCTGTGGGTTCAGTGTATTTTTTGTCATTTTGGACTAATTCAGAGCATATCTGGGAATTCCCACCCAGGTTCCTAACATAACTAAAGAAAGCCTTGTGGTTATCCTTAGTGTCCTGTGCAATTTTTCTCTCTAAGCTGGCCTTAGACGATTTTATGAGTGCCCGTAGTTTTTTGCTAATACTGATCAGAGATGCCTTCCCTTTTTGGGATTTTGCTCTATTATGTAGTAGCTTCCTCCTTCTATTGTATAGTTTGTTTATGGCTGGGGTCCACCAGACAGGACGCCTGCCTTTGGAGGATTGGGTCTTGGTTTTATTTGTGATGGTATGATCCATGCATTCCTGAAGGTGTTCATAGAATGCGTTTATAAAGGATTCTGCGGTCTGGGCCGTATTTTCCACAGGCCCCGGGGGCATTGAAGGATTCCACCTCGGTTTTGAGGAGTGTGAAATTTGCTTTAGAGAAGTTTTTCACTGTGGTTTTCTGGGCAGGGGGTGGGGTTGGGATGTGAATATCCAGTGAGATTAATTTATGGTCTGATCTTACCAGTGAGGGATACACTTCTGGTCTGGAGCATAGAGTCCCCATGTTGGTGATGATTAGGTCCAGTATGTTTTCCCCTCTTGTGGGAGTGGTAACAAGCTGTTCCATAGCATTTGAGTTTATAAATTCTAGGAACCTTTGGGCTAGGGTGTTGGAGCTAGAGTAATGCTCCCAGTCTATGTTTGGGTAGTTGAAGTCGCCCAATATAATGGTGTTTGGAGAGACCTTCATATTTTCCAGTGTTCTCAGGAAGGCCGAGTGGGGTTCCTGGGTTTGGGAGGGTGGTCTGTAGCAGGCTATAAACTGGAAGGCAGTTTTACCCACTGTTAGTTTCACATGGATAGTCTCTGATGCTTTGTGCTGTGCCACCAACCTGGAGGTGTGGGTATCTTTGACGAATATTGATAATCCCCCTCCTTTTTTGGTTCAGTCCAAGTTTTGGGGCCAAAAAGCATGGTATGAGGTATAACCTGGTAGTGCTGGGGTGCTCTCGGGAGCCTTGAACCAGGCTTCTGTTACTGCACAGATATCGATGTTCTCTATGCTAAGGAGAGTTTCGAGTGCGTGCATCTTGAGGTTTAGACTTCTGGTGTTGAGTAGCATTACTCTTAGTTTCTTATCCCTTGTGATACATATGGAGGTGGGTTTGTCTTTTGAGCGTTGCCTAAAAAAGGCACTATGGGGGTAGCAAGAACCTTTGCCAATATCCGAAAGCCCAGGGGTGACAGGTGCAAGCCGTCCCTAGTGAAGCATCGTGGCTTGTTGAGCATGTCATCCCAGGCTGACAGGCATTAGATCCCCTTTGAATGACACCAATACTTAAGCCAATTGTTGAAATTGATCATCTTGTCTTCATATTGTGGCATCATTCTTGGTGAGGGTAAGATGTTACTCAAGGTCAGGGTCATACCGGCCTGGGCTACATGCTCAGAGAGCTCCTCTATGTCTCTTTTCATGTAGTCCAGGGAGGTACGTCTCAGGTTATTCACACCAGCATGAACAATGACTGAGTCATATTTGTACTTGGAGTGACCTGAGTGCTTGTGTTATGTGGTGGATCCTAGCACCCGACAGGCAGCTCACCGTGACCTTCTCCTTGTTCAGCCTGCTGAGCGGGACGTCAGTGTGCCTGACGATAGAGTCACCTATTACAAGTGTATCAGGTGTGTTGTTTAGCCTTAAGGGCTGTGACTGTTCGGCACACTGGCTTTGTGAGCTATGTGCTGCACGTGTTTTGTTTTGGGGTAGCGGTTGCTTGGGTGTCTGCTTTGGAGGTCTCTGCTGCTTAGGCAGATTTTTATTTAGCGCCTCCGAGTATGTTTTTGTGTGTTTATGTGTTTGGTTTGCTGTCGTGGTAGGTCTATGTGAGACTGGAATTGTAGTGAGTGTGGTTTCCTTCTCCTCCTGAGAGAGCTTAGCCTCCAGTTTAGCTATATGGTTGCATCTCTCGCATGTGTTGGAATTTGTTGGGAGGAGGAGAGGGTTGTCTGTGTACATGAGGCTGTTGTAACATTGCCTCAAGATTCCCATATTCACCAGTTCGACCGGAGAGGAGATTGACAAGTGACCTTTGGACATGCTAGAATAGTATTGGGAATTCCTTTATAATTGAAAAAAAGGGCCAATGGGGAACAAGGTACTCAAGGGGAGTTTGTGAGGGTGTAGTGCTTTTAATTTTTTAGTGCTGACTTAGTGAGCAAGTGCCAGGTAACTTAAATGCAATGTGTTACAGGTAACTTAAATGCAAAAACGACAAACAGTAACTTTCTTTCAAGTGAAACAAGTAAATAAGTACAGTAAGCAATGCAGATATCACTAGGGATCCACAGAAGCACTGAAATGCCGCGTTTTAGGTGGAATTATCGTTTCAGGGAAATAACAAGCAAACAAACAACAAGCATACAAACAAAGCTAGATTCAGCAGGCCTGGATCTAGTCTATGCTACAGCAAACAAGGTGTACCAATTTCAGTAAGAAACAGTTAAAATAGGCAGGCACTATAAGTCTTTAACCAGAAATTCCCAACTCAGAAGGGCAGAGTTCAGCCTCTCCTCCCACAAGAGTGCAGACCACGAACCTTCTTAATGTAAAATAACTGGCCTGAAGCCTAAGTGCTTAAACCAGAACTAATTGCACTTCTTCTTGCATCTTTGAGCATGGGCTTCTTTTCTGTAGCTTATTTTTACACTTTAATTTAAGATCTCTGCTGATGACACTGTTTTAATTTAGGACTACTGGTTATTTTTGTCTTAATCCACTCTACCCCTTTGGACATTTTTAAATGTTATTTCTATAGATTTTTATTGCAATGATAGTTTATTTGCTGATGTCAATGGTAGTTAATTCTAGATTTATCCTATTGCATCACACTAGCAACTGTATCTGAGCATATTAATTCACCATTTGTAGAAAGCCTTATTTACTAAAAGTTTCCCTACACTGGTCCTAAACTGTTTATTCTATACATGTGTTTAATATACTTCACTATGACCGTAAATAATGGTTCTAGACTACTGTGTTTAGATATTGGTTTACCTATACAATTTCAACAATTGTTTTTCCAGCTTCCCATTTATCAAAACAAAAACAATCAACTGCAAAACCTAAAAAAGCAGTAAAAAAAAATTTTTTTTCCAATGGCTTCCATGATGTCAGGGCAACCCCCCCCCCCCACCCACCCACACATACACAATCCCCTGTAATTATATATATGCCAACTTCATGATCACACCACAGTGAAGAATAGGGGAAAACTCCTGAAAACATACTGCCGGCTCACACAATACAATACATTGCAGTAATACTCCCCTCAGCATTAAAGTCTTGCACTTAATCTGCCCAACCACCAGTACAGCAATCACATCTACTGTCTTGAGTCTGCACCCATTTATTCTTTTTTTTGTTTATCATTGTTAGTTTTTCATACTCATGGATTCATGCAAATTGTATACAAGCACAGCAATTGATGCTGAAAGTGGCTTCTGTGGGCACTCCTAGGTATACACCCATGATGGGCTTCAGGACAGTTAGCCTATACACTGAGGCAAAGCAACCTAAGGAGTTGCATCCATCCTTTCTCTTCCAGACTATACCTTGGATTCCATTTTGTCATCTACAGCAAGTGAATGGGACATGTCCACTTGTGGTCTACTTAGGGCCCAGTACATTAATGCAAAATCCATGAGCAACAAGCCTAGGGTTGTCTCCGACCTGCCATATTCATAGGTTTATAGATTCATAGATTAGTACTAGGCTAACTGCCCTTGTGGGCCATTGTAAGCCTAGTCAATTACCCCATGTGAAAATCAAACCCTACACCCTGTGCCTGTAAGTTAAACACCTTAACCATTATGCCAACCTTCCACATATGATGTTTACCTTACACTTATTATGGAGATTTTGCTTGATGGCAACTTATCTTGCCACTGCAGTACCACCTGGGATCCTGGCAGACAGGTTCAGTGCAAACCTCACCCCCCCCTCACCCCCAAAAGGGCCCATAACTATACCAGAAGAATGTAGTGCCCCTGAAATCACAGACACTCAGGTTAAAACAGCCCTCTCCAAAGCCAAAAACACAGCATCAATGGGACCGGACAGTGTCACAGGCTGCGTCCTACACTAGCTCAAAGATGAACTAACCCCTCACCTAAACACACTGTTTAAACTCAGCCTCTCCACAGGCTACGTGCCCACAGAGTGGCACACAGCAGTGGTTATTCCACTCCACAAAGGTGGAGCCACAACAGACCCTGGGAACTATCGCCCTATAAGCCTGACTAGCTTGGTCTGCAAAGCTATGGAGCATATCATCATGGATCTCATTAACAGAGACATTGGAAACCTCCAAACACTGGACCCTACCCAGTTCGGCTTTGTTAAGGGCAGATCATGCCTCCTAAATCTGGTGGACTTCTTTGAGACAGTTACCAAGGCTATAGATGAGGGAAAGGTGGTCTACACAGCCTACCTAGACCTTGCAAAGGACTTTGACACCATTCCCCACTCAGGTATTATAGACAAGCTCACCAGCCTGAACATAAACCCCTATGTAACGAGATGGGTTGCCAACTGGCTCATGGACAGAACCCACATGGTAAGAGTTGTGGGAGCTAGGTCTGACTCTAAACCAGTTACAAGTGGCGTTCCCCAGGGCTCAGTCCTAGGACCCCTCCTGTTCGCCATATACGTCTCAGAGGTACAGGCAAGCACAGGAGGACTATGGCTGACCAAGTTCACAGATGACTGCAAACTAGGGGCTATAATTGACTCTCCAGCTGACACAGACATCCTCCAAAAGGGTATCATTGAGACAGATACCTGGCGTCAAAACCATGGCCTCAAGCTAAATGCCAAAAAGTGCATAGTCATCCCCTTTGGAAAAAACAAAGTACCCACAAACTACCACATAGGTGGTAGCCCCCTAAATATGGAAGACGTAATAAGGGATCTGGGGACCCAAATAGATAGTAATCTCACCTTTGATAATCACATTGCCAAAGTGGTTAGAAAATCCTTCTATGTGGCCCACCTAATCACAAAAGGGTTTGCATCCAGATCGAAAAAGGTCATTAGGCCCCTCTATGCATCACTCATCAGACCTATCATAGAGTACAATGTCCCATTTGGGATGTACTTTACAAGACACCTGAACAACTGGAAAGACCACAGAAGTACCTCACCAAGAGGATCACTGGCCTCAAGCAGATGCCCTATGCAGCTCGACTGAAGAAACTCCCGCTGTACTCAGTTGCATACTGCCTACTCAGAGGTGATCTCTGCCTGACATACAAGGCCATGTCCAACCCAGAATTGATGGACATGCTCCACCTAAAGAAAACCATATCCCCTCGAGCCACACACACCAGGGATCTAAACCTCACCACAACAATAAATAGGATGTGCTGGAGGGATAGATTCCTGTCCCAGAGACTTCCCATGCTCTGGAACATTAGGCAGAGCTCCTCACTAACCCTCTTCAAGAGAAATCTTGATGAATGGATGGGAAACAGAAAGTTTACCCCAGGGATCACTTAAATGGCTCTGCTGGACAGAGGCACAGGGAACTAATCTAAGGTGTGGTGAAAGCCAACACATTCCGGCTAGGCTTATAAATGCCTTCAGGCAAATAGCCTAGTACCTACCTATGAACCTATGAACCTAAATAAAAATGACAAGCATTTGAATTTCAGACTTCATATTTTTCAGAAAGTACATGATAACACAAAACATTTTATTCTAGCAATGTTCTGTTTATAACATTAATATTTGAAATGTGTCACTCTTTTGGGGCTGCATTCCTCCATTATTGGCTTTGTCCAGGTTTTTTGCGCTGAGAGGTTGAGAGCTATGGTGAGAACTGAATTCACTGAATATGTTTAGGGAGCTATATTCCCCCATTATTGGCTTTGTCTAGGTGTTTTGTGCTAACTAAGAGGTTAAGATTTATGGTGAGAATTGAATTCACTAAATGATAGCCATTTAAGTTTCAGTCTACGTGTCTTTCAAAAAACAGTTGATTTGGCATAGTGGTGTGTTTCTCTGACTATTGGGAACAGGGTCCAGGGTTCAAGGCTTAGCAGTGAAATGCATGGTGGTAACACAGCATTTTATTCTAGCAACTTTCCAAGATTATACAAATAATATTTAAAATGTGTCCCTACTTTTTCAGCTTTTGTCCCCCCCCCAATAAATTTTGGCTTTTTCCAGATTTCTTGTGCTTCAAAGTTGAGAGATACAGTTCAGTGTCAAGTGGATTTTACAAGGAGCTGAGAGCTTGAAGATAAGTTTAATGCTGCTTATGCTGAGTCTGCTTGTATTGTTACTAGCACAACAGGTAGTGTACTTGCTTTTTATGCAGAAGGCTGTGGGGTTCTATTCCCACAGTATATAGATGCATTGCTGATAATGCACTGTGTTGTACTTTTAAAGGGGGTTGATGCTGCAGTCCTGAAAATGTCCTCTTTGGTGGAGATACCTAGTAATGATGAACCTGTTATCAGTTTGCCATCCATTCCCTATTGCAATATTACTTGCTTATCATTTTTTATTGCAACATAGGCAATTTATTCCTCAACGGCAACAGGCACTTTATTTGTAGATGAAAGAATGAAATATAAAGTTATTTGCTAGCAGCAACCTCTTCATTAGTTACAGATCTTTTTAATGTGGAATGACTTTTACTTCTGCAGAGATTGTGCATATTTACTGATACTGGTGGATTATAGAAGTTTGAGTAGACTTTTATGATGGAAATGTTCTGAACTGGGCAGTTTTGTCAGTATTAGTGCATGCATTTTGTTTTATTGTTTACTGGAAAAATGTTCAAAACAATAAATTTAAAATGCCCTCTAACAGCTGTACTGTATTATATGAGGAATATAATTTAATACAATCAGGAAAGTGTATCAAAGAGCACATGTATGTTTCCTGTGCAAGGGGCATATGATTTGAAAACAGCCCAATGTTAATCTTTATCTGCTACTGGCCAGATGTATTTTCTTTGAATGTGGGTTTCAATGCTGTTTCAATGAATGTGAATTTCAAGGGCAAAGAAGTTTTAATGCTAAGACTAATTTCATTGTGAGACTGCATTGCTTTGTTTAGCAGATTTCTATTAGTGTTTGTGCTGTAAAATGTAAAATAAAACTTTTAAATGGAATCAAAATCATCGTAGAAGTAAAGCAGTATGCACATTACAGTGTGTATGGTAAATGTGGTGAAATAGTCATTGGACTGGAATAGCTGCAGGGAGGGAGGCCCCATTCGACCATGATTTTGTGAGGAGGGGGGAGGGCGGCAAACTCAGACAGCCCCAGCTGAACTATACCTCTTAACTGTCTAGATATTTGCAGAATGAAGATTTTTGCTTCTTATTTTTGGTTTGTTACTCATAAAATTTGTGGTTTTCTGGCAAATCATTTAGGAATGAAGTCACTAAGTAATGACAGACATTGAGTTTCAGACTTCATGCTCTTCAGAAAAATACATGCTAAAGCAAGACCTGTTGTTCTGTCAACTGACTGTGTTTATACAAGAGCAACTTTTAGTACTGTTCATATGTTGCCCCAATATAATTGGTCTTGTCCAAATTTCCTGTGCTAAGAGGATGAAAGGTACAATCAAATAAATCACTTTTTAGAATTAGGTATATCCAAACCTCTCAACTGTCCCTGCTTTTGTCACAAAATGTTGCTCTCCCCCAATAATCCCTCTGCAAAATGGCAACTTTGGAAGAAAACGTGGAGGGTTTACAATTAATAAATAATTGTAATGATCAGTTATAGATTAGTTTTAATTTCAGAAATGCATGTAGATTCTTTTATTTTGTCAGCTGCTCAAATTAATACTAATATTAAAAGTGTCCCTTCTTTGACAGTTTCCCAGCTGTATTGTGTGGGTATTTTATATTTTTGCATCACATTTTGGTCTGTTTTTGATAAAATTGTGGTTTTCTCATAAATTAGTGGCAAATCATTAAAGATTGAAGTTGGAAAATAATGACAGACATTTGAGTTTCAGATTTCATACCCTTCAGAAAATTCATACTAATGCAAGACCTACTATTTTATTATCTTCCTAAGTTTATAAGAGCAATATTTAAAACATTTCCTTACTTTTGGGCCTTTGTCCCACTTCTGTTTATGGCTTTGTCCAGATTTCTTGCTCTGAGGCTGAGAGATATGACAAATGTATCAGGGTCATCACCGTCAGCCAGAGACATTTAATTGTGACATACTTGTTACACCCCACTCCCCCACTTAGTGACTCTGGATGTGTCCAACTAAGGCAAGGAGCAGTTATGCAGTGTAAGTGTGAAGAGTAGCCCCCCTCCCCCCCAATCCAAGGTAGACACAAGTACTACAGTGGCTTTTCATCTGTACTTGATTTTGAAGAATATTCTGGTTTTCTGTCATATTTTTATACTGTCGATTTATGCTTCTTATTCAGAAAATGCATGGCATTGCAGTGCCTGTTGCTCTGTGTTTAGGTAGCAATGCTTTAATGACCATCAGGTAAGCTTGTCTGAGACTGTAAGATGCAAGTAAGCTTTAATAAGCATGCTGTTAAAGAATTACCAACATTGAAGGCCTTTTTGTTGTTGCCATGCAGAGAATATTAACATATCTAGATAGCGTATAAGCATTAAGTACTGAAATGCTATGATAGTATTTGTAATAAAGGACACGATTACAGTATTTTCAGAAGCTCATTACATTTGTTGGAGACTTCAGTCATCTTTGCAGGCTTTACCTGCAACTAAATAGAATGCCAGTCTATCATGTGTGGTCCATAACCTGTGCAGTGATTTTTTAAGCAATTTATATTGAGCTTGTTTCTTGTTTGCTGTTCATTTTTTACTTTGATCATGTTTTCCCCATGAAACAAGTAGATAGTTGTTGTCAGGCAGCAGGTCATTTTTGGATAAGAAACATTTTTACAAGTGGGTGTATTGCTACATTCAGCATGTTACTTGGTACTTTTATAAAGCTAAATATAAATTGTAATTAGACGTGCAGTGCAAGGAGAAGTGGTTTGAGTTGAGTGCTGCTTGTTTTTTATACCTGATTTTGACTGGCATTCCAGTAATGTATTTAAAAAGTAATTTATTTTTTCATGCCTTACAACCTTTTTGTTTCCATCTAGATATTAAGTAAGCTGTCATGTAGCCAATGCATTGAAATATTTGTTTTCTTCTCCACTTCATTTTGTCTTGATTGGACTCTCATAATGACAGTTTGGCACCCGAGGCAGCATATTTAATTACAGTCCCAGTTTTTGTGGCTTTGAGCATAGTCCCACCCCTTTCTAGTTGGCCCCACCCCTTCCCATTGGCCCCACCCATTCAGTTGTCTCCTGAAGCCCCCCCCCTTGATTTGAAGTCACCAACCGCCACTGTGAAGACCTCTTACTTGGTGGTATAATCAGTCTCACGGTTTGACCACTTCCTGGTCCATTTCGCTGTGACGTTACACTGTTTTAGTACCCCTATTCTTGAACTGAATGGGCCTGATATCAAAAGAATTGCTGTCAGTGTAAGTGACTCATTGTGGTATAAGCCTGCCCTGATTTCAAAAGACTTGCTCTTAGCGTAATTAACTTACTTTGGTATATAAGACCTGTGGCTTACACTGGCAGTTATATTCCAAAAGATCTGCTGTCAGTGTAAGTGACTCAGTCTGGTGTATTGCCCGAGACTAAGTCACTTACACTGAAAATAAATCTTTTGGAATGTCGCCCAATGTGTGCCAGAATATTTACAAAGTTATGCCGCAATTATTTTCTTCTGCTGCCCCTCAGTTTCTTCCAGAGAATAGTGCTGTGACTGTCTGGCTGCTTTGGTGGATGACTATAATGGGTATTTATCCACTACTTCTGACTGGCTGACCCACTGAAGGTGCATGAGTCAAGGCTTGATCTTGAGCTTCATTCCTTGTAGTGTGAGAGGGGTAAAGGTTGGAATGTCATTATAGATGTTTGGGTCTTTACAGTGAAACAACTTGACCTAAAAGAGCATCACTCTTTATCAGATTATCATTTCTTAACCAAGTTAATCCCACTAAGTTGGTGACCTCTTTCCAGGGAGACCAGAAATGGAAATTTTACTGATTAGGGGAAATTCGCCCTGTGCCTTGAAGAAATTCCCCAACTCTTTTTGATAAGTGTTGAGCTACCACCAGCTCAGACCAATAGGGTCTCAGTTTAACTCCTCATCTGAAGAATGATACATTCAGGAGCACAGTACCCTAATACTGCAATGCAGTCTCAGTAACAGAAAATGTAATCTAATCACCTGGAGTGGGCCTATAATCCACAGTTTACTGGTCTTCCAGCACCAAAGGCAGGTGTACTACCTGATAAGCCACTGACATTGTTTTATCATTCCGGAGAGATCTCAGCACCAGCAAATTAATCATCCATTCTCTATAAGATGATGAGCATACTATGCAGCCCGATCTCCTTCACTAATCAGCAGGCTTTTTCTTCATACCATTGTGAGATAGCAGTTGATTTTATTTATTTATTTATTTATGTTTCTGACAGGGTTGCTACTACAAGATCTGCATTCTACCCATCTGGCTCCATATGTAATACTTTGTCTGTGACATAGTTTGTTTTATTTTTTGCTCTGTTTTAGACATTCCCATTTATGATGAGTTATTGACTGTGATTTCATACATGCCCTCTCTAACTTGACCCTTGCCCCTCCCTACTTATGTGTAAGCCTGGATGTGCAGATATCAATGATTTATGAGAACAAATAATTGGACTCCGCACATCCAGGCAGAGTCCAGTTATTTATAAGAAATGGTGTCCTCCCTGAGGTATGTCTGGGATTTTCCCATCTCTCTTGAAGGAGGCTTTCATTACCTCAGTCCTTAAGAAACTTTCTTTTAATGTCCGTATTCTTGATAGTTGCCACCCTATCTCAGACCCTCCTTTTTTTGGTAAGGTTATCAAAAAGGTAGTCTGTGTACAGCTTGTATCATATCTTACTGTGAGTGGACTCATGGTTTTCACTATCACCATTGTACTGAGACTCCCCAATAAGGTTGTGAATGATCTTCATGTTTTCATAGATCAGCATTGCTGTTCTGTCCTGGACCTGCTGGATCTCTCTCCAATATCTGACATTGTTGACCATGGCATCCTGATCACTGTGGTTCGCTACTGACTTAAACAAATTCAACTTAAACAAATCTGAGGACTTCGCCAAAATGACCTGTGCTGTGCACCATTTCTTGAAGATTTTGAATGTAGAAAACAATGGTGCACACAAGAAAATACCAGTGTGTAGCTACTTCCACTCATGAATACTATATTTGTGTTGCCAGTACATTCTGTGTGGTGCATAGATACTATATCTGAGTCCTCATTTATAAGTGGAATGCCCATGGAGCTACTTACTTCAAATTGCCCCACCCTTCTTTACTAGTTGTACATGTTTTAAGGTCTTGCATAGCCTATAACCCATTCCTGAATCTAAATCCACCCCCACTCCCTTGACAGAATATTCTCTGAAGTCACTGTAGCATTCAGCAGTGATTAGACAAGTTATGCAGAAATACAAAATAAAAAACACTGAGAAATTTATAATCCTAGAATTGCATTCCAGAGAGTATAACCTTTGATATCCATTTGTTATCCCAACCTTCCTTTATGAATTTGAAGCTCTATGACCTGCCAACTCACCAATACACATTTTAGACTATAACCCCTTCTGTTCAAATCATAAAACGTCTAGAACTGAACAAAACTTACTTAAGTGCAATTTCAGTCATCTGAAAATTAGCTGATAATTTAGAATGCCATTTCCCTTGTAGCTGTAATATCCACAAAAAATCAGACAAAGGCAGTTAAAGCACAGTCTGCAAAGTCATACGTGGTCTCTTTCAGCAAGATCCAACGTTTCCATATGGGTTTTTTACTGTACATAGAAAAGCAGAGCCCATACCATTAGCTACTCCATTTTGTAACCAGTAGCACCTGCATTTTTGAAACTTGACTAATAGTCACCCTGTTATTGCTAAAACACAGAAAGAAACTCTAAAAGTAAAGAAGCAAATGTTCTTTATTTACAAGGATCATCCAGTTGATATTTTTACTATGGGACATCTAATCTCACCAAAGACTTTGCTCCAATAAAAAAAAAATGAAAGGCTTTGTGGCTTAAAAAAAGTTTTGTTGCTTGGGCAAGATTTGGTAAGTATTGAGACCCACTATAGCAAGGTCCCATTTCTCTAAAAATGAATAAGCATCCACGAGGCTATGCAACATTGGAGTAGGGCATCCACAAGGCTATGCAACACTGGAGTAGGGCATCCACGAGGCTATGCAACACTGGAGTAGGTCATATTAAGGAAGTGTGTCTGTTGCTCTAATGCTATGCAGCAGCGTTTTTTCTCTGTCACCATGACACTAGATCCTCAAGGGGGCCAACAGTAGTGCAAAAAAAAAAATGTAGTCCAAATTTACAGAAATAGTGCCAGCATCTAGACCAGTGCAGCAATGGTAGCAGGAAATACAGATGGCAATATAGAGTCTGTTCATGTCTTCTGCAGTTATACCCATAACATTTTGATTTTTAAATGAATGCATCTTTTGGATGAATGTAACCTTCTGAAATAATACTCTGTAAAAAAATAAAAGAATTGCTCTCTGCTCTGCCCACCCAAGAATTGTTCTCTGCTGTGCTGTGTCCACCCTTCCCATGTCTTCACCCCTCTTAATTTTATAACTGAATGTGTGGGTAAAGCAGATTTCCATCCTGGCATCAGCCGGTAATCTCACTGAATTTTTTGATAAAGTGTGACATTCATTTACGTCTGTGTCCTACTAAACACAACTGTATGCTTTTCTGGGGAAATGTGTCTAGCAAATGGCTTTCTTAGTCATGTATGTAAATACAGGTTCAAACTGAGACTTAAATTTCTAGTTATAGCTTACTCACACCTTTTAATTGTAATAATTATACCACTGTTACAGTAAATCAGAACTCATATTTCTAAGCCAGCAGGGGATAAAGTATTAAAGTATTAGCAGCATGCTTCCTAACAAGGAAGATATCTTGCAGTTCATCATCAATATGATATTGTCTATAGTTCTTCTTATCAAAGAGTTATACAAGCAGTGAACAGATCCAGGGTGGACAGAAGAACCACAGAATGCTAAACATGCTTTAGCATGTGTGTATACAAGATGGTGCACCTAAAAGATTTGAAAAAACAATTGCCATGCATTGCCAGAAAAGCATTTCAAGTAGGGGTTTTAGCAAGAAAAACATGCTTTAATCTTGACCTGGCTTCTTGATCTGGTTCTCTATCTCACTGTTCTAAAGTGTCAATAAACTTGTACTTTAAGCCTGGCTGCCTCAGTCTATCTATGCTCTCTAACTTATATGAAGCTGTTCCTTGAGAAACTGTCACATTCCCACAGTTTGCTACTGACTCACCATGTTCATGTCATTTGTCAGCAAACACAGCATTTCTATTTGTAGCATTTTTTGCTGAAAATGTATACTCTATTAGTGTTTATTAGAGTCTATTTATTTGTCATTTTGGTACAGTGCCATTAATATTCATCTTCACTTATTTGGAAATTCACTATGCTAGCTAAATATTGTGCAAGTTTATTGTGTGAAATGTTCCCAAATGACGTATATAGCACCAAACGAGATGTGCTGGGGTAACAAAAAGATGTGTTCAAATGTGAATCACAAAGAGCACAGCTGCCTTGGTAAGAGATGGTTTGAGAGCCAAAACAGACACTACAGGAAGACTGTAGTAAAAGTCACTGCAAATACAAGAAGAAGGACAAATCATATATTTGCTACACTGAAGCATACAGTGCAAATATATGCTGTAACTTCACAGCACTTTGATAACAAATGTGGCACACCTTTAGAAATACCTGCAAACATGAGCAAAAGAAAATGCAAGACCCCAGCAGGTAAGAAGTACAGCAAGCAAAACCTGTCAAGGGTCATAACCTGATATAAGTGCAGTTACCCACCAGGCAACCCAAAAGAAAGCAGGGGTATGCAGATCAACAGTAACAGGTTCATAGATTAATATTAAGCTTACAGCTGGAGAAGCATCAATAAGTGTAGCCACATTACCCTTGTACAAGAGAAAAACGGTTCCCTCTGGAGAGAAGATCATTTACACTAATACCGGGCATGAATCTCTGGTTACCCATCCAGTCATCGAAACTGTCATTGTGGCTGGCTTTGAAGGTAGTCAGGGAGGTACTGTGCTTGATGTAGAGGGAGCCTATTCCAAAAGTGAGGATGATGCTAAGTAAGAAAACCATTGTGCCTGGAGATGTTGTTGATCTCACAATGGAGGTTTGGTCTTTGGATTGGGTGTTTCTTAGACTGTTTATTCTATGAACATGAGATGTCTCCAGAATAAAAGTGAGGAATGCACCATACCCTAGAGTGGGCATTTCTGTGAGGAAGGGATGATATTTGGATCAACAATGTATTGCTGAATGTCATACTTGCATTAACAGCCCTTTATCAACAGAAGATACAGACAGATATTCAGCATGCAGAATATGCACTACCACTGTCAACAGGGGAATCATATCACATTATATATGTGACATTTGATAAGGCAGCAGGCAGGCATGCACATTAAAACTGCCAGTGGTGTGGAAATAAAAAAACAACACTGATGTTGCTGTTGCCATTTAACCCTCCCTTATAAGAGCTGGTGATTGCTCTAGTAACCCACAGGTATCAACCTTAATAAAGCAGGCACATTATGAACCAGACTTTTCCAAACTGTGCAGAATTTGCACAAAGTTGCAGGCCACAAAGTCATAATCAGAACTGCCAATAGCTGTGCACAGTATAGCTGTACCATGCACAGAATAGGTGTACCATGCACAGTATAGCTGGACCATGCACAGTACTGGGCAGCTGTAGTGTGACTTGTAATCAGTGAAATCAACTGTGCATTTCCCTTGTCATCTCTGGATCAATGCAGTTTTGCAGGGCATATCTGTAAATGTCATTTGTCAACAAAAGGCTGACCCCCCCCCCCCCACACACACACACACACACACTGTAGTTACAACTTTTAAATAGGCAGACCATCGTAATATCTGTGTACGGTTAAGTAACACCCCATTCACTAGATAAAAGGTATTACATTTTGAAGTGAGATTTTACATCTTGTTAATGCTGCACATCCTGAAAGTGAAATATTTAATAAGCTATATTTCTTAAGTGTATGCATTTAATTTCATCTTTTTGTATTTTATTATTTTATTATTTAATTTTATGTATTTCAGGAATATGATACAGTAGAGGTGGAGGAGACCCTGGAGAGATGGAGATATGCTCTAGAGAGAAGAGGAATGAAGGTCATCAGGACTAAGACAGAATATATGTGTGTGAATGAGAGGGAGGATAGAGGAATGGTGAGGATGCAGGGAGTAGAGTTGGCGAAGGTGGATGAGTTTAAATACTTGGGATCAACAGCTCAGAGTAATGGTGAGTGTGGAAGAAAGGTAAAGAAGAGAGTACAGGCAGGATGGAGTGGGTGGAGAAGAGTGTCAGGAGTGATTTGTGACAGACGAGTACCAGTAAGAGTGAAAGGGAAGGTCTACAAGAGGGTAGTGATACCAGCTATGTTATATGGGTTGGAGACAGTGGCATTGACAAAAAGGCAGAAGTTAGAGCAGGATGTGGCAGAGTTAAAGATGTTAAGATTGGCACTGGGTGTGACGAGGGTGGACAGGATTAGGAATAAGTATATTAGAGGATCAGCCCAGGTTGGAAGGTTTGGAGACAAAGCCAGAGAGGCAAGATTACATTGGTTTGGACATATGCTGAGGAGGGATGCTGAGTATATTGGGAAAAAGATGCTAAGGATGAAGCTACCAGGTAACAGGAAAAGAGGAAGGCCTAAGATAAGGTTTATGGATGTGGTGAGAGAGGACATGCAGGTGGTTGGTGTGACAGAGCAAGACGCAGAAGACAGGAAGAAATGAAAACAGATGATCCGCTGTGGCGACCCCTAATGGGAGCAGCCGAAAGAAGAAGAAGAAGAAGAAGAGGAGGAGGTGTTTAAAAAACTGTATGTTAAGATTGGCACTGGGTGTGATGAGGGTGGGCAGGATTAGGAATAAGTATATTAGAGGATCAGCCCAGGTTGGAAGGTTTGGAGACAAAGCCAGAGAGGCAAGAGTGAAAGGGAAGGTCTACAAGAGGATAGTGAGACCAGCTATGTTATATGGGTTGGAGACAGTGGCATTGACAAAAAGGCAGGAGTCAGACCTTGATGTGGCAGAGTTGAAGATGTTAGGATTTGCACTGGGTGTGATGAGGATGGACAGGATTAGGAATAAGTATATTAGAGGGTCAGCCCAGGTTGGAAGGTTTGGAGACAAGATTACGTTGGTTTGGACATGTGCTGAGGAGGGATGCAGAGTATATTGGGAAAAAGATGCTAAGGATGAAGCTGCCAGGTAACAGGAAAAGAGGAAGGCCTAAGATAAGGTTTATGGATGTGGTGAGAGAGGACATGCAGGTGGTTGGTGTGACAGAGCAAGATGCAGAGGACAGGAAGAAATGGAAACAGATGATCCGCTGTGACGACCCCTAACAGGAACAACTGAAAAAAGATGATGATACAGTAATCACTTATATTTCCAAAGAAACTAAGCTTACTGTTTTTTTTTATTACTATTATTTTTGTCAGCAGGTCTGAGAACAACTGAACAGTATTCTTAGATGGCTGGATCATGGCACTTGGGAGTGACAGGATAGACTACATACTGTTAAAAGGTTTCAAACTAGGATTTTCTTTGCATTTTGCCAACAGTCATTTTCGATTCTTTGCCACCCTGAGTGTTTCTGTAGACTAGTATATACCCATAAGGATCCATATCCTCCAGTCCCCATAGTAAGTAGTAACATATCATGGTTTCCCTACACAGCTCCAAACTGAGATCCCCAGCAAACCAGTCAGTCACAACTCATTGACTGCTCAACTTACCACAAAAACACACAAATACATGTTTTGCATAAATCTATCCCCACCCTGCAGCTTGCATATGAGAGACTTCACTCCTCTCACACCCTTACGTCTGTTAACTAACTGCATAGACATGCATTCACCCAGACAGTGGCAGCACTCATGAGAGCAGTAGACCATTTGCTGCCCTATTAAAACAATGGGAAACACTGTGGAGTCTTAAAACTGATGAGTGTGTCTCACTGAGCTGCTGTCCATCAAGTTACATTTCATCAACATGAAAGGAAGCTACATATCACTCCATATTACAATCCACAGTCAGAAATGCAGCAAGTGTCATCAAATTCTAAGTGTCCTGCCTTAAAGTACAGCTTGTTAGAATTTGGTGTACAGGGTGGGGATGTGCACCCTTTCAGCACTTCAGAAACTAATAAAAATAGCACAGACATCATGTGGAATGGCAACTTTTGATTCAAGTTTGGCACAATAGGAAGGCAGCAGAAAAGGCTGTACAAAACTAGCCATAAGGATCAGTATGTCATGTTTGATTCTTGCAAATATGCAGGAAATTTCTTTGAAAATACATTGCAAATTTACCAGGAATATCTAAAGCATTAGACTTGATGCTTTATTTTGTTTTTTCATTTGTTCATTGGGTAAGAGGGCTGGTCCATGGACCCTTTTCAATCATGACCAAGACCACAAGTGCAAGTGAAAACATAAAATATGATTTGTGTGTGTGTGTGTGTGTGTGTGTGTGTGTGTGTGTGTGTGTGTGTGTGTGTGTGTGTGTGTGTGTGTGTGTGTGTGTGTGTGAATTTTTACAGTTTAATGTAGCTAGTCAAATAGCACGTTTTGGGGATGGTGGTAGGATACCAATGTACCCAGAGAAAACTCATGCAGATTCCACACAATTACTTTAATTTATTAATTTACCTGGGGCAAGTGAACTGGCCATCAAGGACTCCTTTCAGTCATGATTTGCACCACAAGGGCAAGCGTAAATGCAATATATATGGACTCCTTAAAATAATCAGTCAAATGGCATGTTTTGGGGAGGTGTGAAGAAACCTGAGTTTATGGAGAAAACCTGCAGAGACACAATTAGAACATGAAAACTCCACAGAGACTTTGACCTGAAAACAGGATTAAAACCCTGGACCTTTGAGGCTTAGGTATTTCACCACTGAATCACTTTGCTGCCATCAACAGTGACTAAAGGTCAGGACCGAACCCTGGAGCTGTGAGGGAGAGATTGTTTCAATGAGCTACAATGCTACCCACTTTCTGAACTTGTTGGTTTGTTTGCCCCAAAATCCATCTAAGATATGTGTTTCAGTGATATGCAACTTCTACCTGCTGAGACTGATTGCCTGTAAACTTACTTTCTTTCCTTATATTATGATAAGGGAATGGTTCTGTAGCATGGTAAAATGCTAATTATTGTCAGACAAGAGTCTTTGTAATTATAGGTCACATAATTAGAATGTAGCAAATTATGGCTACTATTTACTTGCTCATAACTACATAATTTTGCATGGCATTTTATTATTAATAGTATTATTATTCTTGTAATTATTATTATTACTTCTTTGAGAGGTGATTATTTTGGTGTGCACTACATGGTAAGAATTTACTGTGCTGAGGTTTGAAACTCCCTAAGCTGGTTATGAAAACAGGAATTTGCTGCTTTTGGAATCAGCTAATGAAAATAAAACATGAACTCATGAAAAGAATTCAAAGATGCCAACCCCAGTTCATCATTCAATGGTTTAAGCCAGTGAACAGCTGTCCAGTGACAGAGTCCTATTTCCGCTGTGTGGGGTTGTGGGTGGATGGATGGATTAAATAAAGCAGTAAAGCCAAAAGGTGACCTGTTAGGGAGGTTAAAAGTAAGAATTGCATACATGCACTTTGACATCCAAGTTTTTGAATGGATGACTCCTTAAAATAATTAAATGTAAAGTAGTTAAGAAGTGACGATTTTCATGCACTTCAAAAAATAGCCAATAAAAATGATGTTCAATCAGTAGAAAAATGTATACTCATTCTCCATCTTATTATTAAAGGCTGTGGGTTGCAGTGGTGAAACATTGTTTTTGGGGGAAGAGATTTGCATATCTCAAATAATACATTGATAAGAAGGGTTTGTAAATATTTTTTATACATTTTTTTTTTGTCTTTTCCCAAGGCCTTTTTTCGCTGGCTCCTCTGTGTTGGCCATGCAGCTTTTACAGTCTTATTATGTTCCTGGAAACTAAAATCACAAATCAGTGAAGCAGAAACCTAAACAGCAGCCTAGAATAACACAGCCTACCAGCAGCAAATCTCATACTGAAAATAAACATACACAGACTAAACAAGGAATGTCTCCTGGGACACACATGATATGTTTATTGACCTCAACAGTAAAACACCAGCTAAGCAGTTCTTGTAAAACAGACCATATCAGTCTTTTGCCTGCCAGGAGTATTTCATTTTGTGGTAAGTTTCTCATATTTAAAGAAATATAGAGAAAATACTACAAGCCACAAAACCAGTAACAGTCAGTGAAATGAAGAAGCATTATCCCCACACATCTGTGTGATGAGCCTTGATCTTAAACCCCTAGCTTTATTGCAATTAGCTCAAGATGATGAGTAGGTATCTCTTACTCAAGTCATTCCACTGTGTAGTTGCTCCACTGCATACACAGTAGGCATTCCCTCTCATAACACCTCTACTTCTTAGTGTCCTAGACAGAAATGTACTTCTGGCACTAGACAACCAAATATGTTCTCCTGCTGCAGTACCTGGGTCACTGGTGAATACCAGGGCCCTCTCAACGTATCAGTAACTGATGTCAGCTAAGTACACATGCAAACAACGTCTTGCAGAAGCCCCTTCAGCATTGCTTTTGAACTCCCATATCAGGGATGTGGACATTACATACTTCTTAGTGTTCATTTGGAACACTGCTATCCACATGTTTGAGCAGAAATTTGCCATTATGTTCTAAGTCTTAGGAGAGATCTTTATCAAAATAAAATGAAATGTGTATTTTCTATCATCTGATCTTTTATTCATTCACTCACTTATTCTGAGATACCTACTTTAGCTAGTTCAAGGAGCCTATCATAGCACCCAAGAAACACAAGGCTGAGAAACTGATACAGGAAAGGATGCTAGTGCAGGACAAGCATGCTCACACACACACACACACACACACACACACACACACACACACACACACACACACACACACACACACGCGCACACACACGCACGCATATACACACGCACCCACACTCACACACAAAAACCCACATATGTCTGGGCAGTATGGAGGATTGCCACTTCATCTGTAGGATGTCATTGGGATGTTGGAAGAAAATAAAACACCTGGCAAAAATCAGTGCAGATACAGGTATTGCTATATGAAGTTTCCAGTAATATGGTAGCCTGCAGAAGGTACATGAGCACAAACAGAAAGATTAGCAGAATCTTGCCCAGCTAAGTATCTCTGCATCTATAGTACCTCAACTGTTAATAAAAACACTGTGCACAAGACTTTTAACAGACACTGTTTGAGTATCCCATCTCACGTCCCCATGTACAAACATTATACATTTCTAAGAGGAGACTAGGCACTGTGTAAATGAGTTCATACATTTTTTCTTTTATATACAAGCTTTATATATACATATTTTTTATTTTGCAAAGCATTTTTTATAGTTGCAGTACCTTCAATCAGCAGGATATTCTGACAATATACATAGAACTTTAGTTGCCTTTAAATTGTGCAGTATGCACTATACCTGATGCTATGTGATGCACAGCTTAGCCAAATAGGAAACATTTAGCATCTAGCTGTTCTTTGAAACACTTTGTTTATAAAAAAAAAATTGATGCCCATTACAATAGGGAGTTTGCCCAAAATATGATTCAGATCAAAAACCAGGTCCCACAGCAAATGCATATAGGAAGAAACCAGAAGGACCCCGGAAAAACAGAGCACCATGTACTATCTAAAAAAAAAAGAAAAACAGTATTGTCCCGTTATTGGCTGTTGCTCTGTTTTGCCATGATCTGTCTGATTTGGTCCTGTAATGTGTGTGTGTGTGTGTGTGTGTGTGTGTGTGTGTGTGTGTGTGTGTGTGTGTGTGTGTGTGTGTGTCTGTGCGTGTGTGTACATAATTGTACAACAAATCTATTCTATGCTGAATTGTGACCTTCTTAGCCAGAGTTGACCTCCATACAGTTTTTTAAACACCTCCTCCTCTTCTTCTTCTTCTTCTTTCGGCTGCTCCCATTAGGGGTCGCCACAGTGGATCATCTGTTTTCATTTCTTCCTGTCCTCTGCGTCTTGCTCTGTCACACCAACCACCTGCATGTCCTCTCTCACCACATCCATAAACCTTATCTTAGGCCTTCCTCTTTTTCTGTTACCTGGCAGCTTCATCCTTAGCATATTTTTCCCAATATACTCTGCATCCCTCCTCAGCACATGTCCAAACCAACGTAATCTTGCCTCTCTGGCTTTGTCTCCAAACCTTACAACCTGGGCTGACCCTCTAATATACTTGTTCCTAATCCTGTCCACCCTTGTCACACCCAGTGTAAATCTTAACATCTTTAACTCTGCCACGTCCAGCTCTGACTCCTGCCTTTTTGTCAGTGCCACTGTCTCCAACCCATATAACACAGCTGGTCTCACTACCCCCTTGTAGACCTTCCCTTTCACTCTTACTGGTACTCGTCTGTCAATATTCACTCCTGACACTCTTCTCCACCCACTCCATCCTGCCTGTACTCTCTTCTTTACCCCTTTTCCACACTCACCATTACTCTGAACTGTTGATCCCAAGTATTTAAACTCATCCACCTTCACCACCTCTACTCCCTGCATCCTCACCATTCCTTTATCCTCCCTCTCATTCACACACACATATTCTGCCTTGGTTCTGCTGACCTTCATTCCTCTTCTCTCTAGAGCATATCTCACCCTCTCCAGGGTCTCCTCCATCTGTTCACTGCTCTCACTACAGATCACAATGTCATCTGCAAACATTATAGTCCACGGGGACTCCTGTCTGATCTCATCTGTCAACCTGTCCATCATCACTGCAAATAAGAAAGGGCTCAGAGCTGATCCTTGATGTAATCCCACCTCCACCTTAAACGTATCCATCACTCCCACTGCAGACCTCACCGCTGTCACACTACCCTTGTACATATCATGTAACACTGTTTTAAACACCATGAAAGTGGATATTTATTTTGTTTTCTTTTACCATTAAAAGTTATATCATTATTTTTATCTGCTGATTTTACCACTTACTGTACCTAATGTTCGTAACATCTGATGAAGGGACATTACTAGTTGTTTTGTTTGTTTTTTTTTTCAGATAGTGCATGGTGCTCTATTTTTCCATTTATCCTTCTGGCTTCTTCTTATATGCATTTGTTTTGGGACGTTTTCAGTTTTTGGTTTGAATCATATTTTGGACCCACTCCCTGAAGTAACGGACATCATTTTTTCCTAAACAAAGTGTTTCAAAGAACAGCTAGACCCTCCACCTTTGCTGCATTAGAACACTTTGTTTTGATTGACCTGGTGAGAGAAGATAAAATTGCTGCTGTTTCTCAGCAGGCATAGAAATTAATAGCTTTGAGACTGCCTGTTTAGCTGTTTTTGTAACTGTTAACGTGCCCTGTTATGAGGTCCATTGTGCCCCATGTTGCTGAGCTGTGCATCTTATTGCATCAGGGTGCAGTGCATTCCACATTCTCAGGTTGTTGGCTTTAAATGCTCAGTGTTCTGTTATTTCACCATCAGGGTGCAGTGCATTCCACATTCTCAGGTTGTTGCTTTAAATGCTCAGTGTTCTGTTATTTCACTCCTCCTTCACTGTAGCACAATCCTCTCTTTGAATTGCATAGCTGCTCATTCCTTTCCACATCCTAAGCCAGGGGCATCTTGCTACATAATGCGACAGCTGCTGTCTTGTTGCAGAGTGTTAAGTTCTACTTCGCTTCTGGTACTGTAGGTTGAAACCAGAATAAAACAAGTAAACCTCATTATCTACAATCTCTTCATAATCCCTCTGTTAGATACACATATAATTCCCCTGTACAGGAAAATCTATTAAAGTCACAAGCCATTAGAATTCACTCTGCTAGCCTTTATGGTATAAACAGGTCAATAATGCCAATCTCCACTAACTGCAGACATGCGTGGGGCTTTTTTGCAGTTTTTACTGAATGGTTTGTCTGTGCCTGTGTGACCTTTTTACCCCTAAGTTTGAATGTTGTTTGGGATATTTTGCAGATACCCATATGTTTATAGATAGCAGGCTTGATTTTAAGCTCTGTGTTTCTTAAATGTAGCCAAACAATCCACTTAAACTGTACTGACAAGGTTAGAAAAAGACTGAAGCATGCATGTCTACAGCCTGTGGAGTTTGGCTTTATTGGCTTGACTGTACCCATAAAGGCTTAAAAAGTAGAAAGCCATGTATTTAAAAGACTGGTATGTCCTTGAGGGGTCATTTCCATATATCCCTTGGGCCTCTACTACAGCACTAAAAAACATTCTACACAACTATGTTCCCAGTCGATCATTGCGATCCATTGACCAAAAACTCTTGTCTACAAACCTAGCAAATCTGCTGGGCATTGTTTGTACTCGTACAAGGTTGCTAAGGCCTGTAACTCCTTACCTGTATCCATCAGGCCTATACCCTCCCTTACTTCCTTACTCCTATCTAATTCTATTCCCTGACTTTCTCTCTAAGTATACCATAAGCCTGTTTTCCCTCACTTCATATTGCAATTCCTATTTCTATTAGACTAACTTACCTTTAATTTCTCTACAAACTGTCTAAAATTTCTCTAAATATTAAATTATTGTCATATACCTTGTAATGATTCTTAACAAATGTTTTATATTATGTCTAATTTGTTATAATTATTTAAACTACAAATATTTTTGTTTTATTTTTGAAGATTGCAAAAAATTATTGTTCTTAAAATGTTTTGTAATAATCTGAAGCTTGTCACGTCAGGCCTCCTCTGAAAATGGCCTTCTACCCAGTCGGACTTTCCCAGTAAACAAATGTCAATAAATAAATAATAAATACAGCACTAAACAACTGTTATGCAAGGTTAGAATGTAAAGTTCGTTCCAAGGAAATAAAATAATTATTGTGTAAATAGCAACAGGTGGAACTTACATTTTTGAAATTCACTACTTTGTAACTGAATAAACAGGAGAATGTAACATTTCAGAATACAAAATCAAAAGTAAGCCTGTTTCTTCTGTCTGACCTGATCAGTTTAGATTTGTAACTAATCGACACTCACTTTTGGTGGTGGCATGCTGTCACTACTGTTATCTTGCCAGGTCAGTTATGCAAAAATTATTCATTCCTCTTTTTGTAGCAACATGAAGCAACAGTTCACAGTAACAAAGCAGGATGCTCACTTTCTCTCTTTTGTAGCAGTAGGAACTGGGAACAGTTCACAGCACACAAACATCTTCATCCATTCTTTCCTTCTGCAGCCATGTGATTAGCAGCGCAACACATTCTCTCCTAGATCTCATGCAAACAAGCAACAGCAGTTTAACAAAGAGGCAACAGATTAGTCAATTCCTGTTTTCCCCTTACGGAAATAAAAATTAAAATGAAGAAGCCAAACCAGCACGAGTTTACAAAACGAGAAGCTCTGGGCAAAAAATAGTTCTTAAACAAAAACTGGTGTAACAGTGGTATTCGGTGTTATGGGTAATATAGTCTCTGGGAGAAACTCAGAATGTAGGCCCAACATTTAAAAGATTAAAACAAAGCCTCTAATCTCTGGTTTAGGCAGACAACACCAAATAACAAAAAATGCACAAAACTTTTTTTTTTTTTTTTGCTAATGATTTAAACAGTGACAAAAGAAGTGTTTCAGCAAACCAGCTCCAGTGCGGAGTCTGCAGACCAACAATCCAGGTATGACACACTGGGGCCAAACGTTCACACCAGTGAGCCAAAAGCTCTTCCCTTTCCTCAGCACTCTTGTAAGAAATGTGTGGTTCCTAGTCCTCTAACTCTGTCGAGGTATACCTTCCCCATCTGCAGTGTACCCTTTCCTTCCAGGTTCTCCAAACTCCTCCAGAGAACTGTCAGTGAGTCTCTTAGTCCCTGCAACTTCTGCCATACTGGTTTTGGCCATTTGTTATATAAGCTGTCTTTCCCTCTGACATAATTACTTGCTTAACAGCCGAGAGGTTAAAGGTAAGCTATTTACCATACCCCAACCAAGTCCTAACAAACAACTAAGTTATAAAAAAAAATCCTCACTTTTTCAGGATTTCAGAATCCTATTTGCCTAGCAGTCCCACATCCTCCTTTACCCTGTATTACCTGCCAGGCACCTCTTGGTGGCATTGTGTTATGATAAATATATTATTTTTTATATCCATTTTATCAGATCAGGGCACTAATTAAATTAAAACATACACATGCACATTTGTTTATCAGATATGTGAAATGATATTTCAGAGCTCCTTTTCAACACTAGGCAAAAGGGCAAGATTAAATGCAGTCTGTCTTTTCTTTTCTTTTACTTTCTATGTCTTATCCCCACTATGTGCCAAGATAACTTCCCCCACCCTAAGGCCACCCTACTTTGGATTAAGCAGGTAATTGAAGAATGAATGAAATTTTATGCACATATAGATGTGTGTGTGTGTGTGTGTGTGTGTGTGTGTGTGTGTGTGTGTGTGTATAGATATATATATATATATCTATATATATACATATATATATATATATATATATATATATATATATATATATATATAAAAATATATATATATGTTTGTGTGTATACATTATATACACAAGTACACACACGGGCGCGTGCGCGCGTGCACACACACACACACACTTTAGCCACATAACAAAGAAAGTGGGAGGAAGCCAGATTGCTGGTTCAAAATTATGAACATTGGGAGAATACGGTAACCAGAGGTCAGGAATGAACAAGGTAACTATGATGCATAAATTTTAACTATAGACGTAGCACATTTTGCAAAATATGTACACCTTTACCTTATCTCTGCACATGAATGTCACCACTCAATTGTTTTAATCAAAGAAGGTTTGATGTTCTAATTCCTAACAAAACATTTAAACATGAAACATGATGGCAAACTGTATCTTAAGTTAAATCATGTGAATAGTTAGCTTTGGTTGTTGAAGTAGACACTCACCTGGACTGGGAGATAAAAAAAAAGGTTTTATTAAAATACTGCATGATATTGCATAACCCAAATCAGTCCTGAGAGATATAGCATGGGCAGGATAAACAGGAGACTATACAGAAAAGAAAGAAGAAAAGCCTAAAATCATAAGGTCAATATAATATAAAATATTATACCATGATCCCCCCAAAACGTGCACGCTGATTGGCCAGCGTGCCCGTTGTAAATCGAGTTATACTAATGGAAAAGGTCCGTCCCCGGACTTTTTCCATTAGTATAATCTATTCTCGCTATGTTAAATGGGTTTAACATAGCGAGACAGCTTTAAAATAAGCAACGGAGATCTCCGTTGCTTATTTTAAAGCTGTCTTGCTATGTTAAACCCATTTAACATAGCGAGACAGTGTTTAAAAAAAGCAACGGAGAAAGCAAGATCTCCGTTGCTTATGTCTCGCTATGTTAAATGAGTTTAACATAGCGAGACAGTTTTAAAATAAGCAACGGAGATGTCCGTTGCTTTTTTTAGTGTCTCGCTATGTTAAACCCATTTAACATAGCGAGACACAAAAAAGCAACGGAGATCTTGCTTTCTCCGTTGCTTTTGCCCACAGCTCTGATGTACTGTGCAGGCGCGCAGTACATCAGAACTGCCGCGGATGCCAGGCATCTGCGGAAGGGCAGTAAACAGGCATTATACTATGCCATTATTTAAGAAAAGGAATAGTTTCTTTTCTTAAATAATGTCATATAATAGCAATAACCACTTCTGGGTGTGGCAATGCTAATTTACCCACGGTTGGCTTTGTTTGGTCCGGGCTTCACCGGGACCAAACCACGCCAACCGTGGGTAAATTTAGCATTACCCACACCCAGGCGTGGGTTATTGCTATATTAATTCAATATAAAACTATTTTCTGAAGTGAGGTTTTCTGATCAGTGCTGTGGAAAGCATGTGGAATGCAGCATTTGTTAAAAAGAAATACTCCCTTTGCTGCAAATAATTACAATGTGTTTAAAAATACAGCAGTGTACACATAAGTCATGTGCAATTCCTGATAACCAGATCTAGGACAAAAATGATGTATACATCATGCCCAATTATGGTCACTGTAGTGCCATTTATTTTTAAACACTATCAACAATGTGCCTCTGACAGCTCATCAACATAATAACATAAACAGTGTTCCCACAGAAAATATGTCAAATGCTCTTTCCGTAAAAGTTTAGTGATAAATGTAGTCCTTTTTCCCTTGCCAACTAACTTTAGAATTTTTCCCCCCACACTATGTTTATTGACTGAGGACATGCTGAACAGCCTAGAAAAATCCAGTGATGTGGTACTGTATGTTATAGCAGTACCTAGTAACACAGTTCCACAACTTAACTGTTCAGGAGCCATACACACCAAGAATATGTTACAGCAACAAAAGCAATTTTACATAGTCTGGTATATTTAGAGCGTTCAAAAATAGCTAAATTCAGTTATCCTGAAGACATAAAATAATATTTAATTATTTTAGCTGTACAAGTGAACTCATCCACTAAGATGGGAAATGAGCAGTTCGGATTCAGATCAGCACATCCTGACCCAATGTTTGCACTGATATGGATAGTTGAGAAAAAGTTACAGATGAGGAAAAGGTCCAACATGGTATTATTAGACTTCGACAAAGCATATGACAAGGTGTCAAGAAAGCCAATTTGGGCAGTCCTTTGATGGTTCAAAGTCCCAGAAACATTGGTAGAATTAATGCTGGCTATGTAAAAGGACTCAATGACACAAGAACAGTGTTCAAACTCATAGAGGGGATCCCATTGGGAGAAGGTGTACATCAAAGTTTAGCCCTGAGCCTTCTGCTGTTTAAAGAAAAAAAACAAACAAAAAAAAAAAACAAACAAAAAAACAAAATCGAAAGTGCTCAGCAAGCAACCAATTTTTATTACCAGTCTGGTAACTCGGCCATTCACCTTCACAGGATATAACATCACAACTAAGCTCACAACTTTTATACAGGTACGAACCCAATTAAATCAAGTTTAACAAGCAATCAAGCAATGAATCAATTAAAGACAAAGGGAGAAAGTGATATACTTAGCTCAATGCCATTAACAGATGATCTGATGAAATCTGTTACAAGTGAAGATGAAAGCGCTTATCATTAAATAGTATTTTAATGGTATTAAGCTAAGTGTATCATGTTCTCCCTTTGTTTTTCTTGGTCAGTTTGGTAAGCTTGTCGAATTAATTAATTAAACAAAAATAAACACTAATAAATGTGTACGTATGTATGTTGTTGTATCTTTCGGCTTTTCCCAGGTAGGGGTTGCCACAGCGGAACTCTAGTCCGCTAATGATTGGCAGTAGATTTTTACGTACTGACTTGCCAGGCCCGACGCACAACCTTCAACGAAGGTACCCCATTCACGCATGTCTCCACACAGAAGACCACAAAAAAACTGAAATGCCGCAAAACAAACCAAACTTGAAAAAGGAAGCCGGCAAGACGATAAAATCAGCAGATGCACCAATTCCAGACACAGTGATGCTGATAATCTGCAAGTTAAAATTTTATTTTAAGCTCAACAATAATAGGCTTTTCGTCAGTGTCCCGCACCAACTTCATCAGAAAAACAAACAACACATTCCAGGGTTTGAGCAGGTGTTGTGAATGTATTGGCTTAATTGCTAAGTAGTCATGTGATTTATGAGCTTTTTATTAAGGTGTAAGCTGGAATGTGTTGTTTGTTTTTCTGATGAAGTTGGTGTGGGACACTGACAAAAAGCCTATTATTGTTGAGCTTAAAATAAAATTTTAACTTGCAGCTTATCAGCATCACTGTGTCTGGAATTGGTGCATCTGCTGAGGTTTATCGTCTTGCCGGCTTCCTTTTTCAAGTTTGGTTTGTTTTCCACACAGAAGAAGCTTTAGCTGAGAATCGAACAGGACAATGTCTTACTGTGAGGCGACAACACTACCGCAGCACCACCACTGCAGCTTTATATATATATATATATATATATATATATATATATATATATATATATATATGTGTGTGTGTGTGTGTGTGTGTATGTGTGTGTGTATAGATGAAAATATAAAAATATAAAATGCCTATTTTCAATAATTTACCCACTTAAAACAGATACATTTAGAAACAGACATTCACTTAATGATTCAAACCCTTGGGGACAATGTTCTATAATTCAATATAATTTTCATTTCTAATTCATGTAACTTATTTAAATAATCACACCCCTAGGAAGAAAAGGTTGTGCCAACACACACACACACACACACACACACACACACACACACACACACACAAAAGAAACCTGCATCTGATCCCCTATGTATTTTACTAAAATGTTCTACGGTTCTACCACCAGACTTTTCAAATTCTGGTTCCTTATATCACCCAAATGTTAAAACCAAAAATGGTACAGTGTGGAAACCATCTAAACAAATAAAAAAATGCCCTAGAACAGGGGTGATAAAAAAGTTTTTATTAGTAAAAACAAAAGTATTGATCACTTTCATCCCTACAAACTGGGACTTCATCCAGAATACAACACGATACAGCACAAACAAGTTAAATAACCCTCCAATACTCACAATAGGCTGATTGAAAAGCCAGTCATTTTCCTCAAAAAAACTTTACACAACACCCATTTAAAATAAAGATACAGAATATAAAATATTAATATAAAGAACATTGTTATACTAATATAAAATGTTCCAATATGTGAACTTTAATTTTATGTTTAGTTTAAACAGAATACCAAGCAGGAAACCTACAATCACATCCTATAATGTAAACAACCCCATGACTCACAATTAAATGAATCATTAGCAATTAATTTTTTTCCATTAATTTTGGTTCCTGTAAGATTTGCAACTTTAGAATATATCTTACAATGCCCAAATGAAAACATACCTCTATCAATAAATTCTGAGGTCTCTAGACATAATTCAAAATCTCTTCCAAATTACTATTTCATCTATAAGAGAATGTGACATGTTTTGGAAAACCTTTCATATTACCTCATCATTACTCACTACGTGCCACAAAACCCTTGTAATATTCTCCAGAATTTGAGAAAAAGGAGAATATCTTGAAACAAAAAATAATCTATCCCTACTTCTAACCACATTTAAATCACTAAACTCATTTACATTGTACATACTCATCTTACCACCCCCCAGTAAACATATTTTAGCTCTATTAATTTGTCCTGCAGTGTAACTTTGAATATCTGGTAGAGATGGATGAGGAGAAGGGAAGTCTGAAGCTAAAATCAGAGAGGCTACAGCCGATTGGCACAGAGTGTCAGGGGGTAGTGCGTGACAGAAGAATGCCAAAGAAGCTGAAAAGTAAGGTGCACAAAGCAGCTTCCTTTTGAAATGTTCATACTCAAAATGCCAACAAGCCGTAAAAAAGACCAAAAACCCAGGCAAAGAATGAATCCCAAAGATTGCTCTTCTTCGTTAAACTTTTTTTGCTACTGTCCCTGAACTTATATATACCAACTCTGAGACTGCCATACCTAGGAGAAAAAGGAATATGGCCATCTAGGACTTGGTATATGTAAGTCTGATTTTCTGCCATTCCATATCTCTGTTTCAGGACTCACTTTTTACAGATCCTGACATTTCAAATGGTTAAAGTACAAAGCAGTAGTACAAGCAATACTACTGCGTAGTACAGAAACCTGAGCAGCAAAGGCAGATCAGTTAAAGAAGCTAGAAGTAATGGAAATGAAGTGCCTCAGAAGAGTGGTAGGATGCACACTATAGGACAGATGCAGAAATGAAAAGATCATAGCAGAAACCCACATAGCTCCAATTGCAGAGAAGACCAAAGAGAACAGATTACAGTGGTTCTGGTACATGTGAAAGAAAGCAGGAAACAATGTGCTGTAGAAGATTTGGGACAAACTGGAAGAAGACTCCAATAAAGAGGTTTAAGGAATTGGGTAGCTTTTGGCAATTATTTTTGTAGCACATAAAAAACAATAAAAGTTACGTGCTTTTGTCCCTTTCAAACCAGGGACTTTCTCAGAATTAAAACACTGCCATATGTTAGAATTAAAATCAACGTATTGTGAATGTATCCAATGAAATGAGTGAAACTGTGACATGTGACTAAGGTGAGGTTATTTAATGAGATTTTTATGGAAATGTTTTAGTTCTGGGGAAGTCCCTGATTTGAAAGGAATGAAAGTTCTTAACCTTTACTGTTTTTATGCTCTTAAAAGTGATTGTTGTAAGCTACCCAATTCCTTGGACAAATAGGGAGAAGACTAGAGAAAATGAGGGCATCCAGCAAAGACCTGGATGGATTTTGTGCGAGAAGACCTGTAACACGAATGACTGTCGAAGAATGTAGGACAGAGGCATTGAATTAAGAGAGGAGTCGATAGCTGATGCAACACCCTGACCCCATGTAGAAAATGGGAAAAAATGGGGTTGTTGTTGATGATGATGATGATGAAGACATGAACTCGTCCACTGCAGACCACTTTCAGCCAAGACTCCAACTACAAGCGCAAAGAGTAAAATGTAATACATATGATCAGTTTAGAACAGCCAGTCATGTTTATTTAGAAACTTGCAGGAAAACAGAGTTTCTTGAGAAAATTATCTCAGGGCATGTATAAACATGCATTCTTCACATTGACAGTAGCCAGAGGTCAGTAACCTCACGATCTGAAGTTGTCGGGTAAAAATATTGGTATTGCAAGGATGAATAATATTTTCTCTAAAATGTGAAAGACATTTTCAGGAAATCTGTGCCCATGTCTAAGGCTGCTGCTGTAAAAGTGCTATATGATTTCAGTCCATGGATTTCATTCTTCTTTGGCTGCTCTACTTGGAGTAATTCTGTGACAAAACCAATCAGGAATATAGCTGGCCTTCTTGTACACGTAGGCATTCCATATGACTTGCTAGTGATCTACTTTGAAATCTGAATCACAGAAGGGCAGCTATGGTGAAAATAACTGAAACTGCCAGAAGTGGCTGTACTTCCAATTTTTTCAAACAGAGTTTATGCACAGAATGCAAGCTTAATTTTTCTAAATTTGAATGCCAAGATGTCAGTAGTATTGGTATCCTGAAGAAATTGATTCCAATGCAAATCCAGCTCTTTTTGCTCTTCTGATGGAATTTTATCCCCACCCCCACACAGACATAAACACACATGCAGGAACTGCACACCGCATACTGAGGGAAGCTTTATTTTTCATTGCTGCATCCATACCATCTAAGAATGAACTCTCCCTTTATGCAATGCTGCTTTGCATGACCTGGCTGAGCACTTCCCACTAATCTAGTGGACTGTGTTTAACTACATTCCTTACCAATACACTGTATTGCATATGTTTTACTGGCCCATACATTCTGCTTTAAATCATTAGTGTGTGGAGCTCTTTGTTGAATGATATGGTTGATGTCCTTACATTCACTGCTGCAGTATTCTTAACATATGGAATTACCTGCCATGGAAGCCCAATGTCCGGTCAGTCTACCAAAGACTCCTGCTGCTTTAAGGTATGCCAAATATCACCCAAATGCTCTTTGTGTAGTGTAGGGCATAAAGGTGATGTTCAGGCCTACCATAGTCAGAACTTCTTTGCCGCCAGTCCAAATGTATTTTTTTACCATCAGTCTGTTTACATGCAACTGCTTTCTGCCAGTTGAATACATTTTCATTCTCCAGTGACTACATACGCCTGTTTGCTGACTTCTTTGCAGTTGCAGATAAGTGACCCATTGGGGGTTTTTTTTTTTTCTTGCCTTGTTTTGTGCACCGTGGGGTTACTGTCATCCAGGAAGGGTAAATGCCAGTGTGGAAGACAGATTCCCCATAAAGACCACCACAATAAATGTCTTTTTTTTATCTAGGAGCTTCCCATGACCATATATCTTTTTCAACTTGTCAGGCATTCATCCCAAAAACCCTTTGTAGTAGACTTTCTTCTCTTTCCTTGTATCTTGAGAACCTGCATCTTAAACTTCTTTCTAAAGATACAATAGAAAGAATCTCCTACCCTGAAGGTCAGCTGTTAGGAAACTGTCCAGCCTCTGCCAGGTGTTTCTCTGGAAGTCTTTACGAACCCAGAGGCTTGCCCAGCTGTATTGCTGGATTTCCCTGCCTTGACTGTGTTGGATGCCGGTGAGAATCCAGCTGGCAGCACATCCGAAGAGGCTTTGCAGGCATCCATCTCAGATGTTAAGGGGGAAAAGCCATCTCATTTGCTTCCTTCTCCGAAGTTATTGCCTTCTGAAAAGTATAGCAGAGCGATAGAAAGGCTGGGTATGAAGGTTTACACTTCTGCTACCCTAGCTTTTAGGACTATTAATTATCAGACCCCGTATGTCTAGGTATGTGTTGGCTTTTTTTTCTCAGGTCTGTCAACTTATTTCTGATTTTCCAGACTCTGAGGGTAAAACTTCTGCTCTTTCCTTGCTAGGGACTTCCTCTCAAGTCATTCTTCATTCTATTAAATGTAGTTATAATGCAGCAGATGCCTCTTCTCACTCTGCTGTTTTTGATTCAGTGATGTGGAGGTATTCTTGGCTTAGGCTTCAACCTCTACCTGGTGATATTAAGGCTAAGTTGATGGATCCTCCTCTGGATTCTAAGCTTTTGTTTGGGGAAGCTGCTGCTGGTTTATTTAAGTCCCTTCAGGATAAGGGTAAGGCCTTATATGAGCTTAAACATGTATTTGTTTCTCCTGTGCCTACATTTCAGGAAACTACCCCACTAAGCCTGCCTTTGCTCATAGGCAACCCCCCCCCCTTCTATTAAAGGTAAGAAGAATGGAAAACAGACTTCTCCTGCTAAGACTCCTCAGTTTTCAAGGACTCTGAAGCCTTCCTTTCCAGATAAACCAGGTGCTGTATGACTATTCATCCCTTCCCAGCCACATTCCGCTTTCTCTTCACCTTTCTCTTCCTGTTTGGCTTCAGATCACTCAGACGTCTTGGGTTCTGTCAATCATTCGTCAAGGAGTACTTCATGGTGTGGAAATTCTGTCCTCCTTTTATGAGCATTCTTCAGGCTCTTTGGGAACAACTTCCCTTTTTGCCACAGGTTCTTCAAAATTTCTTGACTCTGGGTACTATTCAAGAGGTGCCTATGTCCCAAAGGGGGAAAGGGTTGTACTCCAGACTGTTTCTAGTGCCCAGGAAAGAGGGTACTTGGAGACCTATTCTAGACCTCTCTCATCTAAACACTTTTCTAAAAGTGCTTTCTTTTTGGATGTTGTCCCTTCGGATTCTGTTTCCTCTCTGGCTTCCTCAGGCCTATATGGTGTCTCTGGATCTCAAGGATGTTTAGCTCCATATTACAATCCATCCTCTTTTCAAGAAGTTTTTGTGTTTCTCTGTTGCTTCCTGGCATTTTCAGTTCTCTGCTTTGCCCTTTGGCCTTTCTACTGCCCCAAGGGTGTTCACCAAATGCCTTCCTCCTGTGATTGCTTTTGCAGGCTTCAAGGGATTCAAATATTTCCTTATTTGGGCGACTTGTTGATTCAGGCGTCCTCTCCAGAGACCCTTTTTCAAAATCTTAATTTTGCTGTTAACCTTCTTCAGAGTCTGGGGTTCACTATAAAGTTCAAAACGTCTTCTCTGACTGTTTCTCAGGATCATATTTTTCTGGGTTGCAGGATTCAGATGGTGTCAATGGTGGCTTCCCTGCCCCCTCCAAAGGCCTTAACTCTCATCTCTTTCTTTCACACTGTTATTCCTCTGCCTTCCATTACTGCCAGGGAGTTTCTGAGAGCTCTGGGTTTCATGGCTTCCACTATTCTGATGCTCCCTCTGGCCAAACTTCATGTGAGAAAGTTTCAGTGGTTTCTGAAGTCAGTGTGGCTTCAACATGCTAGACTTTGTAGTTCCTGTTCTTCCTCGTCTCAGACAGAAACTTCACTGGTGGATTCAGCAGTTGTCTCTGAATCCAGGGATCCCTTTTCTTCCCTTTCTTTCCTCTCAGGAATTGTTCACAGACACTTCAGACGTGGGATGGGGGCAACATTTGGCTCCCTAAATGTTCGGAGGGTGTGGTCGCCTCATCAGCAGAAGCGGCACATCAATGTCAAAGAGATGAGAGCTCTTCTGCTGGCTTTTCTGGCCTTTCATCCGCTTTTCTCTCCAGGGCCTTTCAAGGTGTTCACAGCCATTACCATAGTGATGTGGTATATCAACAAACAGGGAGGAACGAGATCTTATCTTCCTTGCCAGTTGGCACTTCTGGTATAGGATCTTGCTGTCAAGTATCAAGTGATTCTTCAGGCAGTTTATATTCCTTCTGGTCAGAACACTGAGGCAGATACTCTGAGAAGATTCTTAACTCAGTCTAATGAATGGATGCTTCATAGGGATGTGTTTCTGGACATTATCCACCAGTGGGTGGATCTTTCTGCCACCCCTCTGAACAGACAACTTCCTCTGTTTTGTGCCAGAGTCCCAGGTCATCTGGTATGGAAGGTGGATACCCACTCATTTTCTTGGAAGGGGATGTTTCTTTATGCATTCCCTCCCCTTCCTCTCATTCTGAAAGCCCTGTTCAAAATTCAACAGGATGGTCCCAAAATATTGTTGGTGACTCCCTTTTTGCCGTGACAGCACTGGTTCTATCTTCTTCTGTTTTTAACCAGGGCAGTTATCACAAGTTACCTCACAGAGTGCATCTTCTCCCACAAGGCAAAGGATCTCTCATCCATCCCCACCTATCCACACTTCAAATGACACTGTGGGGGATAGGATTTTGATTCCTCATAGACACTTTTTCTGAGGGCATGCTGCAAGTCCTGCAGGAGGCCAGGAAACCTACTATTATTTATTTAATTTATTTTACTTTCCATTTGTTTACCGGGTTAGTCCGACTGGACACAAGGTGACCATTTTCAGTGGAGGCCCTGGGATAAAAGCTCCAGATACATAGTAAAAATTATAAAAAATAATAAAAAATAATACAAAATTATATAAACATAGCTATTTTGTACAAAGAGCATAGAACATATAAAAGGAGTAAAATCAGAGCTTTACAAATGATGCAGCATACAACGTTTAGAATATTGAGAAACGATTATACAACAAATATACAATTGCTTGAGCATAAATTCAAAAAGAAGTTTCCATAGACAAACAGGGTCATAAACAAAAAATCATAACTACAAAGGTGGCCTAAACACCTGGTTCACAGTACTATGGCCCAATGGAGGAGGTTTTATATTTGTTGTGTCTGTTGTAACCTGGACCCACTTACTGTGGATGTTCCTTTAGTTCTCTCTTATTTGTGTGAGTTAATCAATGCTTGTTTGGCCTATTCTTCTCTTAAGGCCCACTTATCAGATATCTCTGCTTGTCTGCCTTTTTCTCCTCATTTAGCTTTTAGATTGGAGGTGAAACAATTTCTTAAAGGTGTCCTTAATATCAGACCTCCCAGAATGCCTATTACTCCTCCCCGGGATATTAATTTTGTTTTGGAGAAGATGACTAAGGCTCCTTTTGAGCCTGCTGCTTCTTCTTCCTTCCAACATTGTTCCTGGAAGACTGTTTATTTGTTAGCTCTTTCTTCTGCCAGATGGGTGTCTGAGTTACAGGCTCTTATGACTTGTCCTCCTTTTTTGATATTTCATGAGGACAGAGTATTCTTGCACACTAACCCTACTTTTATGCCTAAGGTGGTTAATGAGCTCTCACTTAATCAGCCTATTAATCTGCCTACTTTCCCCCCCCTCCCCGCAAACTGACACTGAGAGGGTGCTGCATACTTTGGACATGCATTGGCAATGCAGGGTTTATTTGGATAAGACTAAGGCTATTAGAAAATCTGATCAGTTATTTGTTTCTTTTCATCCTATATCTTTGGGACTTGCTGTATCCAAGCAAACTATTTATTTTTCGTTTTTTTAAGGCTATTTCTTTTTGTTACACTTTTCATGGCAAGAGCCTTCCCTCTTCTATTAAGGCTCATTCTACTAGAGTTGTGACTTCTTCTGGTGCTTTTTTCAAGGGTTTAGATCCTAATTATATTCTTGAAGCAGCTACCTGGACTTCTGTGCATACCTTTACCAAGCACTACAAGTTGGATGGTATCTCTAGTGCTAGGACTAGTTTTGCCAGTGCAGTTCTTCATGTCTTTTTAGGGTTCTCTTCTGCTCCTTCCCCCTCACTAATTTCCTCATGAACTTTGGCACTCTCCCATATGTTAAGAATACTGCAGCAATAAATGTAAGGACATAGTACAGTTGTGTAAACTCTTACCATAACGGTAGGTGTCCATGCCTTCACTGCTGCAGTATTCGCTACCTCCCTCCTTCACCCTAGTCCTTTGGCTTCCTTGGATGTACAGATTACCTCTTGCGTTCTTTGAACTGGTATTCCTACTGGGGCAATCAATTCTGAATATGGTAGGCCTGACCATCATCCTTATGCTGTACGCTATGCAAGGAGTGTTTGGGTGATGTTCGATATACCTTTAAAGCAACGGGAGTCTTTTGGTAGACTGGGCGGATGCTGGACTTTCACAGCAGGGAATCCAATATGTTAAGCATACTGCAGCAGTGAAGGCAAGAACATCTACCATTATGGTAAGATTTTACACCTCTGTACTTTCTAATGCTCTCCCTTCCCAGAAGGTAGACACAAGTACAAAATAAAGCCAGTGCAATTTTCATGAAGTAGGCAGTAGCAGATCATGTAGGATGACGAGTCTGAGTATCTAAGCAAGTGAAGTAGGATGGAAAAAACAAATCTTAGAAACCAAAGCTCAGGTCCATTAGAATTTGAAGCCAAAAGAATGCTCCCAACAACCAGATGTGAAATGAGACATAAGAGTCCCATGTGTTGCGTGTTCATATGTCTGTGGGTTTGATTGGGTGTGTTTGGATAAACATCTGCAAGACAGCAATAATGATTTGGGAGCATATGAAACTTGGGTATCTGCAAGTCACAGAGAAAGAAATAGCAAACCAATGGGAAAAAAATAAGTTAATGATTATGTACTCAGAATCTCCTTGCCTCCTTAAGGCAGTTATGGAGAAAGTTATAATCAAGAAGGAGAAATTCCCAAGGTGAGCAGAGTAGACCCATCCAAGACTATCTGTAAATAGTTAGGTTTCATCCAAATTTGTTAAGCTACATAGCAGTTATTGGCAGTATAGTTCAGAGGATCAAGGCTATGAAATATTAATGAACTTCATCATACAGTCTTATGTTTGATTCCCTCAGAGTCCACTGGCCTAGTCTGTGACTGGGAAAGTCACTTGATCAGAAAAGTGCTCTTTGGGCATTTCTAAACAAGCTTCTGTGTCTAATCAGCTTGTCAAGTGATTAAATGAATAAAATAAGTTCTGGAAATGAATCTCACCATGTCTTCTGAAGGGAGAGCTCTCATCTTATACCTAACTCTCTTTCATGGTTTATCAGTTACACTTATCTTCAAACAATATGACATCATTTCTGCTGACAAATACTGCATCTCTGTGTTGCTAGGCTAATCAACACCCTAAATATTACTAGTATAAAACTGACAGGAGATCTTAAATCAAAGCAGAATCTGAGAAAACCAATGTAACATTTAAAAATCTGGATGATGCACCTTTCTTTCAGGGTTGGACTTTGAGATTTGTCCTGGTTAAACGACATGCTTATTGTATAACAGTATGCCATCATAAGCTCATGGAATCAAACCTAGGACTACTCTGTGATATATATTTCTGTTTTTCACCCACAGATTGTTCCTGATGATGTTTGCAAGTAAGGATCAACTGTGGACATTTTCAGATGCATTGTAGTAAGATTCAGTTCCAGGCGGTCTCTGTGATTTTTTTGACAGGGGGCACAAGTGGGAATAGTGACTATCAAAAGTGAGAATGGGATTCAGCTGTAGACTGTCCTTAATGATATGTGCCAGTGGGATTGTGCTGTGAACAATCTCTTGTGATGTATGATGGGAAGATTCACAAGTGGGCAGTGTATGTGATATGACAGTGGGTGTCAGCTGTAGACTGCCATCATTATGTATGATAGAGGGATTCAACTGTGGAGAGTCTCTAATGTGTAGTAGCAGGTTCAGTTCCAGACTGTCTCTGTGATGTGTGATAGCAGGGTTCTACTTTGTCCAGTCCCTGACATGTGACAGTGGGGCTCAGCTGTGAACAATCTGTGCTGAAACTTGGCAATGGAGTACATTTACAGATATGATGATATGTGACAGTAGAGTTCTGTTGTGGAAGTCTCTGGTGATGTATGATATTGGGGTTCAGCTCTGGACAGTCTCTGATAATGAATATGTGTAATAGTAGCATTCCACTCTGGACAAAGTCATGGACTAAAATGAAATGTCAAGAAATGCATAGCAGTATCCTTCAGGAAGTCAGCCACCCCTGGTAACTACTATATTGATAACACACCCCTAAGAGTCAACCCAGTAGTCAGAGACTTGGGTATCCATGTAAATAGTGATCGGCCTTTGACCATTAAATGTGATGTGTACAATAGTGAGGAAATCATTCTGTGTTCAGTTTATAAAAAATTATGGCATCTAGGACCTATTAGGTCATTGTTCCACTGTATTCAGCACTCATCAGACCTACCACTGAACACAATGCCCCATTGGTATGTACCTGTCCAGGCATATCCAACAACTGGAACATCCATAAAAGTTCCTCACTAAAAGAATACAGGACATAAATAACCTGTCCTTTGCAGATCATCTCAAAGCCCTATCCTTGTATTCTGTCTCCTACAGGATGTTGAAGGCAGATCTATACCTAATGTACAAGGTGTCTTTTAACCCCATTCTGATGGACCTGATGAATATTTGCAAAACAAACAGCACCTGCATTACCCATTCTAAAGACTTAAGTCTCACCTATGATATAAATAAGACCTGTTGGAAAGGCAGGTATGCATCCCATAAATGATTTATTTTCTAGAACAGGCTCCCTGTCCATGTGAAGCAGAGTTTCTCACTAACCCAATCCAAATGCAACTTGTACAACTAGATTTGGAACTGGAAATTCACCCCTGGTTTGGCACCCATGTCTCTAATGGACACAGGTAACCTATAAGTTCTTCATCTCCCAGGCCCCTGATTGTAAATGTTACTTCTCCCAAGCCCCTACTTATACTACTAATGGTACCAGAACTTGGCAGAAATTTAAGATGCATAACTAGGCTTAAAAGGCACCAATGGCATTTAGCCTGTTACACACCTATGAACCTAAGCCAGTCTCTGGTAATGTACGACAGTGGTATTCTACTTCAGATAGTATCTGGTGATCGGTTGCATTGAAATTCAGTCCCACACTGTCTATGGTGATCTATAGCAAGAAAGAATCATTCAAACATACAGCTTCCCTGTAAGGCTTCAAGTTGAGGCATCAGGAATGTTATCAATCTTTATGGGATATTTAACAAAAGTTTTAGTGGCTATTTAAGTGTTTTTCATTCTTCCATAATAAAAATTTCTGATCATGTTTATTTGAGCACAGTCCCTAGTGAAATGTGATAGATGAGGTTTAGCTTCAGACAGTCTCTCCTCTGTTACACTCTTTGCGTAGCTCAGAAGTTCACTGGTTATCTGTAGCAGTAAAGTTACTTTTGAGAAGTCTTAAATCTGAGGGACTAGTAAGGTAGCTCAGACATTTGACACTGGTACATGAGAATGGATGGTTAACTTTGGATAGTCTATAAGGTTTGGCATTAATAGGTTAGCTGAAATATTCCCTGATATATGATATAGCACTTGGATGTTAAGTTGAACATTCCTTGAAGATACATGAAAGTAGAACGTAAGTTTCTGATTGTTTGCAACCTGCAGCACTGATATAGTATCTTAGACACTTCCTGGTGATCTGTGATAGTGGAAGGTTACTCACACAAAAGTGAATTTTAATGAAATTTAGTGGGTTACAACAAGAAGAGATTGCCCTACTGTCCTCATTTATGGAAATAGTACTTGACCATAATTATATTTTTTTCGAAGGAGAATATTATAAACAAATCTCAGGTGTGGCAATGGGGGCAGCGTGTGCCCCCATGTATGCCAACATGGTTCTCCTAGATTGGGAAACAACTTACATTTTAAATACAAGTTGGATGAGCAAAATTAAAACTTATGTAAGATACCTGGACGATATGTTTCTTTTATGGACAGGTAATAGTCAAGAATTAGAAGAGTTTATAAATTATATCAATGGTACTACTAATTATTTAAAATTTATTCACCAATTTGATAGACAAGGAATAAACTATCTAGATGTATATGTCTATAATGATGGAAAGACATTTCAGTCCAGGATACATAGAAAAGAGACTTATAGCAATGGATATTTGCATTACACTAGTGCCCATACATACAAAGTCAAGTACAATATAGTGAAAGGACAGTTAATAAGGGCAGCGAGGATGACATCAGATAGGGGTACTATGCTTAAAGAGGTTAGTTTTATGGTGGCCATGTTCAGAGAAAAGGGATACCCTGACAAGATGTTGGATGATTTAACAGTATATGTAACCCAGGAATGGGGTAGAAAATTTCCCCCACTACTAGGTATAGGTATTCAAAAGAACAATACACACAGCAATACAGAGGGTGAATATTATAATAGGGCCTGTATTGTGAAGTATGGACATTATACACAGCAGGTTAAGCAAATCATTACCAAACACTGGCACATTTTGACAAGCGATTCAGTGATTAAGGACAAAATCCCCCCTGTACCCAATTTTGTTTACAAGACAGGTAATAGCCTCAAAAGGCTTATAGAAATAAGGCAGAATGCTATACAAGACACAAAGACCTTCAAAAGGGGTACTGCGAAGTGTGGGAGCTGTAGTTATTGTAAGTATATATACGAAGGCAAAAGCATAGTATTAAAGGACAGAAATAGAACTAAGGTTCATTTTAAACATGGTAATTGTTTAACTAGACATGTGGTATATCTAGCTATTTATGACACATGTCAAAGTTATTATGTTGGAATGACGGACCGATTTCTTAAAAATAGAATTTATGACCACACCTATTGCATTAAGAGAAACGATACCAATAATGCATTGTCCCGACATATACTAAATAGCGAGACATGCACGGGTTTTAAATTTGGTATTTTGGATGTGGTCAGCATAAATCCTAGAGGAGGTAATACAAAGGCCATTGTGGCAGAAAAGAAATCAAGTGGCAGCTGCGGCTCGAGGCCGCCACACCACCTGGCCTAAATGAAGTAATTCCTACTAAACCCTTAGTGAGGGTATAATCTTGATTTTGTGGAAATATTGAGGTAAATAAAAAATGTTAGATATCATACAAGATAAGCTATCACTATGTATGTAACAACAGTTATTGTGTTGGTTGATTCTTTTGTACTGCATATTTATCAAATTATTTATCAAATTTTGTATTTTTTTAGCATAACATATATATTTTATTTATATATTTTTTAATGTATAACAGCAGTATTTGCACATATAGTAATAATATGATTCATTTGTTAATACTGATGCGTTTCTAAGTTATATTTTAACAACAGCACATTATGCAGTAAGTTTGCAATAGAGTTAAAGGATAAGATGGTTAATCAAGTTTGAGATGGATATTTTACTGCATAAGAGATGCATAGGGTTAAATGTATATAATTGGGTAATTGTTTTTAGAAAAAGGCGGGTAATTAAGGTATTTAAAGTGTATTCAAACAGTTTGACTGATGTTCTGAAGAAATCTAGATTCACTAGATGAAAGCGCTCAACTAATAGTGTCATCGTTGGTGTATGTTTTTTTAATAAAAGAAACTAACTGCAGTACTATCGTGGTTCCTGACTCTTTGAGCTGTGTTGGGCTTACAAGTTGTGAGTTGTGTTGTGGACTTCAGGAACTTTTGTGTGAGTTTCGTTGACCAATGGATTCACTGCAGGATGTATCGGGTTTAGGAGCTTCCATTACCCGTGAACAAGTGGATAAACTGCACTCCGAGATGGCTATAATCAAGGGAGAACTAACTCGCCTAATCGAATTATTCACCCCCAAACCGGGCTCTTTAATAACTCAAAACCCACCTACAACAACGGATGTACCAGCGCTGTCTCATTCCTCTATTGGCCAAGCGAGTGAGGAGGATATCCCGAATGGGCAAAGGAGGAGTTCGTCACCATTTCTGCTCACCTGCACGCCGAGGAAAGATACGCGTACTCTAGTAAACAACAATTCAGCTTCTTTTAACTTTATTCCGGCTTCCCGAAATAATGAGGAGGACATCTACCTTATTTCAGGGGCTAAACCGAAAAGGCAACCGCCGGAAAAGACATATGGTGCAAAAATTAAATCCAGCACCCACATTAATTCCAAAACTTCAGGTACTGTTCATTACAAGCCCGGTAAGGGCCCCTATGACAATTTATCGCATTACAATGTAGAAAAATTGTTACAAATGCCATTCGACTTTGATAATAGCAATAATGCGAACAGTAAGGGGCAAGTGACTCATGATTATTACAACTCTTTAAAGCAAATGATATTTGGTTTTGGGAATAAGTTGACCAAAATAAAAGCATTGCAAGTTGAAAATATGTATTTACGGCGATGCTTGAATTGCCATGTAGTCCCCATGGGACTCCGTTTCTTCAAAAGACCTATGGGTATAGAGATGAATGCTTCTAATGTAAAAAAATGCAATGACATGTTTAATGCTTTTGGGGAACAGTTTATGCAGTTTATTATAGATAACAATGATGAAAAATTGACTGTTTTAATTTCTGAAGTAGAAAACATGGATAATGCAATACGAGATGACAAGCTATTTCCACAATGGGAAAAGTTATTTTAAAAACAGTATGATTATGCGGAAAATGCAAGTAAGAGTATGTTTACTAAAAAATGCAAAAAGCTAGAGCGTGATATGCAGCAATATGAACAAGGGGTAGCATATAGGTGGAACAATAAGGATAGAGTGAGACCGAGGGAAACATACAAGGGAGATAGTAGAGATATACCTCAGGATAATGTACCACAATATTGCAATGAAGAGGTTTTTTTAGAAGACGAAGAGCAAAACAAGTGGTATACAGTACATCGGAAGGGGAGGGGGGTCCCCAGGTGGAACAAGCACAGATAACACAGATTTTAGACAATGCCATTGTACACAATAACACAGCCCCAAGTGACTATGCATACAAGGACAATATAGATAATGGACTAGGTCCCCATATTATAATTGATGAGGGAGATGTCAAGATTTATAATTATAGCACCTATGAAGTACCACCAGAACTGGCGCAAGTATTCTCAAAAGGCATGAAGTTCATACCTGACAAATCACTAGATTTGGTGGATGTTTTGGTTGAAGCAAAGTTATTCCTAAGAAAAATAAATCTAGGGATATTTTTCCAGAATAGGCCTCAACATGCATTCATAAGTTCCGATTTAAGGAAAAAAAGTTCCTTTACACCACCTATGGTGAAAACATTGGAAACATTGGAGAAAGTGATTCAGGATGACATTTACAAGTTATATAAGAAATGTAAATATCAGAAAAAGGACCAAATTATGGTTAATAAAATATATTCATTGATTGACTCCATCTGTTCTGAAAATGTCAGGATCATGGTTGCAGACAAGGGTGGGGGTATAGTATTGTACGACCAAGAAAAATATAGCAACAAGATATTCGAAATACTTAATGATCCAACTCAGTACGAGGTATCTTCATTAAATCAGGTCAATATCGCCCATAATAGAATAGACTCTTATTTGGAGGAATTTTTATTGGATAATAGAGTTGATGAAGAGCTTTACAAGTTTTTGAAGGTTGAGTACCCCATCCTGGCAACTATAAGAGGCATTCCAAAGGTACATAAAGATCTGATTGATCCACCCTTCAGACCTATAATATCAGGGAGTGCGAGTAAGACATTCCCATATGGTAAAGTAGTGGACAAAAGATTGAAACATATGTACAAATGTATACCGCATATAATGAAGGATTCCTGGGAATTCCTGGGAATATTCAAACAGGAATTGTGGTCACCCAATATCATATTTGTCACTGTAGATGTTAAAGAACTGTTCTCTTGTATTCCTAAGAATGAAGGAATAGATAGCTTTATGCAGAGCCTTAATAAATTTAGTGGGTTACAACAAGAAGAGATTGCCCTACTGTCCTCATTTATGGAAATAGTACTTGACCATAATTATATTTTTTTCGAAGGAGAATATTATAAACAAATCTCAGGTGTGGCAATGGGGGCAGCGTGTGCCCCCATGTATGCCAACATGGTTCTCCTAGATTGGGAAACAACTTACATTTTAAATACAAGTTGGATGAGCAAAATTAAAACTTATGTAAGATACCTGGACGATATGTTTCTTTTATGGACAGGTAATAGTCAAGAATTAGAAGAGTTTATAAATTATATCAATGGTACTACTAATTATTTAAAATTTATTCACCAATTTGATAGACAAGGAATAAACTATCTAGATGTATATGTCTATAATGATGGAAAGACATTTCAGTCCAGGATACATAGAAAAGAGACTTATAGCAATGGGTATTTGCATTACACTAGTGCCCATACATACAAAGTCAAGTACAATATAGTGAAAGGACAGTTAATAAGGGCAGCGAGGATGACATCAGATAGGGGTACTATGCTTAAAGAGGTTAGTTTTATGGTGGCCATGTTCAGAGAAAAGGGATACCCTGACAAGATGTTGGATGATTTAACAGTATATGTAACCCAGGAATGGGGTAGAAAATTTCCCCCACTACTAGGTATAGGTATTCAAAAGAACAATACACACAACAATACAGAGGGTGAATATTATAATAGGGCCTGTATTGTGAAGTATGGACATTATACACAGCAGGTTAAGCAAATCATTACCAAACACTGGCACATTTTGACAAGCGATTCAGTGATTAAGGACAAAATCCCCCCTGTACCCAATTTTGTTTACAAGACAGGTAATAGCCTCAAAAGGCTTATAGAAATAAGGCAGAGTGCTATACAAGACACAAAGACCTTCAAAAGGGGTACTACGAAGTGTGGGAGCTGTAGTTATTGTAAGTATATATACGAAGGCAAAAGCATAGTATTAAAGGACAGAAATAGAACTAAGGTTCATTTTAAACATGGTAATTGTTTAACTAGACATGTGGTATATCTAGCTATTTATGACACATGTCAAAGTTATTATGTTGGAATGACGGACCGATTTCTTAAAAATAGAATTTATGACCACACCTATTGCATTAAGAGAAACGATACCAATAATGCATTGTCCCGACATATACTAAATAGCGAGACATGCACGGGTTTTAAATTTGGTATTTTGGATGTGGTCAGCATAAATCCTAGAGGAGGTAATACAAAGGCCATTGTGGCAGAAAAAGAAATCAAGTGGCAGCTGCGGCTCGAGGCCGCCACACCACCTGGCCTAAATGAAGTAATTCCTACTAAACCCTTAGTGAGGGTATAATCTTGATTTTGTGGAAATATTGAGGTAAATAAAAAATGTTAGATATCATACAAGATAAGCTATCACTATGTATGTAACAACAGTTATTGTGTTGGTTGATTCTTTTTGTACTGCATATTTATCAAATTATTTATCAAATTTTGTATTTTTTTAGCATAACATATATATTTTATTTATATATTTTTTAATGTATAACAGCAGTATTTGCACATATAGTAATAATATGATTCATTTGTTAATACTGATGCGTTTCTAAGTTATATTTTAACAACAGCACATTATGCAGTAAGTTTGCAATAGAGTTAAAGGATAAGATGGTTAATCAAGTTTGAGATGGATATTTTACTGCATAAGAGATGCATAGGGTTAAATGTATATAATTAGGTAATTGTTTTTAGAAAAAGGCGGGTAATTAAGGTATTTAAAGTGTATTCAAACAGTTTGACTGATGTTCTGAAGAAATCTAGATTCACTAGATGAAAGCGCTCAACTAATAGTGTCATCGTTGGTGTATGTTTTTTTAATAAAAGAAACTAACTGCAGTACTATCGTGGTTCCTGACTCTTTGAGCTGTGTTGGGCTTACAAGTTGTGAGTTGTATAGTGGAAGGTTAGCAATGGATACTCTCTGCTCTGAAGCTGTTTTAGGTTCACATAGATATACTTTGGTGATAAGAAAATCTGAGGCACTAGTAGGTTATCTGATATTTGCTGGAGATCTGCAAAGATAAAGGGTTAGCTTTGGATAGTCTGTAATCTGTGGTGCAGTTCAGGTAGTTCAAACATTTGTTGGTGATATGTAACAGTGGAGAGTTAGCTTTGCATAGTCTGTAATCTGTGACACTACTGAGGTAGCACAGACATTCAATGGTGAAATGTACAATGGAGGGATAACTTCAAATAATCTGTAATCTATAGAACTGGAAAGTTAGCTCAGTCTTTCCTTGGATACAATACCTGAAGCTGTTTGACAGTAACAGATTGATAAGCTGCATTATGGTCCCTTATATAAACATGCCACTGTTTTCTGAATCTGAATGTAACACATAAGTAAGTGGCACTTAAGTCTTGTAAAAATACAGCAGGTAAACTAAAATATATGTAATCTTTAGTCTGCAATATGTCTGTTCTTCCGTGACAGGAAAAGATGTATAAACATCCAATCTTGTTCTATGAAATACATATATACATACATAGAGAGAGAGAGATTTTAATTGATATTGTAAAGTCATAAATTCCTGTGCTGGGAATTAGAGGAATTCTATATCCATCCATCCATACACATCCCATTTTTCCCTTTTTTTACACATAGGTTTGGGATGTCACTTCAACAGTAACAATCATCTAGAGCCAAGGTTTACACCACTAGGTGGCTAGCCCTGCCACTGTAGTTCTTCCAACACACACGCACCTATGTCCAATTAGAGTGTCCAATCCACCTACTGCATGTCTTTGGAATGTGGAAGGATATCAGAGCACCCAGAGGAAACCCATGTGAACACAGTGAGGACATGCAGACCCACATGGAAGGCACCCAGCGAAGAATCAAACCAGGAAACCTTTTGTTGCGAGGTTACAACACTATCCCCTGTACCTCTGTGCCACCCAGTTACAGGAATTATATATGTGGTGTGACAATGTAATTTAAAAATCTGGGTCTGTTTCCTCAAAGAGATAGCTGACCAAGAACAACTAAATAGGCTCATTAATATGTAAATGTAATACTATGCATATGTATGACAATAATATATAAATCAGGTAGCTGAGAGAGAATAAGCCAGTCACAAATGGAACGCTGAAGCTTGTAACACTAGTACAATACCAACTCAAAATAAAAATAATGAAAGTAGCGTAATCCAACAACACGAATCAGTATTTCATAAAACAGGAACTCCTTTATTCAGTAAGCGCTTTCACCCAAAGTGGGCTTCCTCAGACTGTACAACTAAGTAAAACAAGCACAGTCCTTATATACACATAACAATTAACAATTAAATAATTAAGGATATAATTACTCTAATTAATGAGATTTAGCGTTCAAACCATATAAATTCATAGTGAGAAGTGTATGTTTTTCTAAAAACATTTATTTATTTATATATTTACATATAGAATTTTATATTGTGACACTATATGGGACTATTCAACATATCTAGTATGCCATCTGCTGGAGATACTGGGAACTGGAAGAGTTTACCAGAGTTGATTAGGATTATTCTCAAGATCTCTTAAAAGTTCTTATATATTTTATATAGTTTATTATGTTATTGTGCTTTTTCCTATACCTAGGTTTTTAATGTGCATACACTTCTCACTATGAATTTATATGGTTTGAACGCTAAATCTCATTAATTAGAGTAATTATATCCTTAATTATTTAATTGTTAATTGTTATGTGTATATAAGGACTGTGCTTGTTTTACTTAGTTGTACAGTCTGAGGAAGCCCACTTTGGGTGAAAGCGCTTACTGAATAAAGGAGTTCCTGTTTTATGAAATACTGATTCGTGTTGTTGGATTACGCTACTTTCATTATTTTTATTTTGAGTTGGTATTGTACTAGTGTTACAAGCTTCAGCGTTCCATTTGTGACTGGCTTTGAATTTTATACGTTTTATTTTGGAACGCTGCACCTCCGGTGGATCCTTTTGTTGTTTCTGAAGCTGAGAGAGAATAATTTAGAAGAATTAAACAGTTGAGAAAGAGTGCTTCCTGCAGCCTATAACTTGTGAGTTCTGTGCAATTGTATCTCTACCTGGAAATTCAGTGATTAGAATTAGAGTCTGACAATTCTTTCATATGAGAATAACAAGGAAAAATAATAAATAGAGATAGTTTGTTTCTTTTTTGCAGCCTATGTTTTCAAAAGGATTATTTAATGTTTCTGTATACAATTCAATATTTTCTGCACATTTTACTGCTAATTGCATTGCCTGATGAATTATTTTATGATTAAAACGTTTTTATTCACTTTTAAAAGTTTGTAGCTGGTCATCTATTTATGTATTTATTATTCAATAAGATGGTAATTATGACTAATAAACCTACTAGCACCCACCTCCATTGGTCAGACTGCTCTGTGACTACTATTAGTGTTTACACTTATTTGGCTTATTAACAAGAGTAAAACAGTAACTGGGAGGTCTCCAGCCTGCTAATCTTCTGTAGTGGCAGTTTATTTTGGTGAGCCAGAACAGAAAACTGTAGTGTTGCAGAATATTACAATCCTTCCTGGTAATTAGTGTATGTGGGTGTATGCAAGAGATTATTTTTTATTTTTATTTTTTTATTAAACAAGAAACATCTTCATTAAATTATCAGTTATGACAGTCATCCATTTATATAAATTAAAACAAACCACATTGACATAATTTTAGTTGCAAACATTATATATCACTTATAATCTATCCAATCACTGTCAGTCAAATATTGACTAGCTTATTCAAATCCTGCCTTCTTATAAACCACATTCCTTGTCTGCATGTATTGTTCCCACAATTTCCATTTTTTTCAGTGCAATTTGCTCCTGTAAGAGTTTATTGCAAGTGCAGTTACTGTAGGCAAGTAAGCTCTGAAAGGCAATGAAACATAGAGAAAGTGATGACAAAGGAGCTAGACCAACACAGAGAAAATTATGACAAAGGAACTAGACCAAAGGCTTTGCTCAGCGAGGTGTTCATTGTGACACCTGTTCTTGGTGTGGGTGAAAGGCATATACCCAGGTCAACAATGCATATTTCTGGTATTCTGCTGTGGCCAACTGCACCTAGTGAATCCTGTAGTCATATCTGTGTGCTGTTCTGATATCTTAACCTGTGTGGTACCAGTGGTGTCACTTGAGAGACCATACCCCTGGTGGCCATCAGATTTAAGATGATTAGTTTAAAATATTAAAATTTAATGGTGGGTAGAGGAACAAAACTTAGCACCACAACCTTTATCCACCATCTGTTCTTCACATTGGTCAGCAGTGGAGGGATTCAAACACCAGTCTCTATGACACTGTTCTTCTCCCTTTACATTGGTTGGGAATGGTGTGATTTAAACCCCATCCAGTGAACAAAGATATTAAAACACTCATTCAATGCTAAAGTGGTGGGGCAGAATGGGAAATGTTGGCTTGTAGGTCATGACTGTGCAAGAAATGGGTACACAGCTCTTGACATGGGTAGAGGGGGGAACCATAGGGACAGCTTAAACCATCACAGCAGGATCCACAGGCAAAGGGGAGACTAACGGCTGTAGTATACGCTTGCATCTTTGGGGTGAATATTTTTAATGTAACCAAAGAGAGCAAGTATTGTATCAAAGTCTATTGAGACAAGGTGAGGAACAAACGTCATATGAGACAGGAACCAGGAGTAGCATTGGTAGCCTGGAGACAGCCATGACATGAAATTGCCATAAGGGACAGTACCCTATCATGGTGGAGGGGAAAGATGCTGCCACCAAGAAGGACATAGCTGATAGGGCAGTACACATGGCTACATACAGCCAAGACTGGATGCAAACAGAGTAGATCCAAGATGACCAACAAATGGGTAGTATGCAAATAGGAGCTCTTCCAGTAGTAAAACTGACAATTATGGAAAAGCCAGTAACAAAAATTAAGTAGGTAAAAATTCAGATCCTGGCAAGACTTATTAGGGAAGATTGGAATGTATTCATAAGTTATAGCTAGTAGAGTAGAATAAAAGAAAAAGAGATATGGTTAAGAAGTAACTTGGATTATTTATAGGGGCTGGCAAAGGTTGAGGTATTGCAGAATAATGGGAATCTCTCAGAACAAGAAGAGGTGCAACTGCAGAGTGCTAAAGAGAAAATAATGGAGTATCTGGATAATATGCATAAGTTTAGAAAGACTGCTGTTAAGCAACTGCTTTTCTGATAATAAATTCACAGCACAATTTTTTTAGCACAACAACTTAGGCAATAGAAAGTAGAGAGGGTTGTTGTCAAACTTAGGGAGCCAATAGCAAGAAAAATAACTTGAGATGTTGTGGAGGTATTGCAGATATTTTGGAAATGTTATAAAAATTTGTATAAAGCAGAAAAATGTGGATATGAAGAAAGAGCACAAATGGAAACATTTATGGAAGATTTAAGTATGCCAAGGTTAGAAAAAGATAAAGCTCAACAATAAACTGTTAAGATGGGAGGAGATGAGATAAAAACAGTGATGCATAGTCAATCTGTAGGAAAGTCTCCAGGAATAGATGGTATTCCTGTAAAAGTCTGGAAGGTAGGACGGAAGAAAGTGATAAAAATCTGGAAGGATTTGTTTAACAGTATTTTAAAAGGAGGAGGAATACCAACATCTTGGAAGAAAGCTGTGATGGCTGTAATACCTAAAGAAGGCAAAGACTCATCATACCCAGCTTCATATAAGTTCATTTCAATTTTAAACCATGATTATAAAGTGTTTGTCTATAATAGCTTAATGAATGCAAATGTCTTGTCAAAATTGATAGATATAGATCAGTGTGGTTTTGTGGAGGGAGGCAAACATTTGACAACATTAATGGAACAATGATCCAGAGGGAAACAGAATGTAAGGAAATACTGCTGTTGATGGTGCGTCTTGATGCAGAGAAGTCATTTGACATAGTAAGCTGGGATTTTATGAATAAGGCAATGGAAGCATTTACATTCCCTTATTTTATTTATTTTACATTTGTTTACCCGGAAAATTTGACTGGACACATGTCCTTTTTCCGCAGAGGCCCAGGGAGAAAAGCTCCACACTGAACATCAGAAATGCAATATATTAGTAGTAAACATAGGACAATGAAATTAAAATACTAGCTTAGACACAGTTTGGATAAGCAGCTATACATCAAGGTTAATTAATGGATTACTAAGTGTAGGTAATACATAAGTTTTAACCAAATCAATAAGAATCAAAAGATTAAACAATAACCAGAGAGACATTACATTGTTATGCATTTGTGTGTAAATAAATAGAGAGACAAATATAACATTACACAATTTCTGAATACAATTTACAAACAAATTGAAATGTTTAGACTTAATATGTCATCAGCTCTACAGTGGTATGCAAAGAGGCACAGATAATAGAATAGACAGAGGGAGATGGTTTAGTCAGTAAGTGAAACAAAAGTAGTATGCACTTATAAGGTTAATTAGAAGGATATATAAGGGTTCAGAGGCAACAATTAAATTGGGAGGGTTCCTCTCTGATAAGTCGTGACTGAACAGAGGAACCAGGTGGGTTGTCATGTTACCCCTTTGTTATTTGCTTTATATTTAGAGCTATTGGCAAAGAAAATAAGAGACTCAGAAATTCAGGGATATAATTGGCACGGTAATCAAGAAAAGTTTGCTTTATTTGTAGATGATATTATTTTGTATTGATATTTCCAGAAAAGGACATCTCAATGTTGTGGAACATTTTGAGATCATTTCAGGTCTTTTCAGGATATAAAATTAATGAGGATGAAACAAAAGAAAACCTATAGCTGTTAACTATGAGCCTCAAACAAATGCCCTACACTGACTGCCTCAAAAAACTCCAGCTTTACTCCATAGCATATCGCCTACTCCGAGGTGATCTCTGCCTAACATATAAAGCTATGTCAAACCCAGAGCTGTTGGACATGCTACACCTAAAGAAATCCCAATACCTCCGAGCTACACACTCTAGGGACCTAAACCTTGTCACCACAATAAACAGGACACGCTGGAGGGATAGATTCCTGTCCCAGAGACTTCCTATACTCTGGAACAAGCTAACCATCTATGTCAAGCAAAGTTCTTCATTAGCACTGTTCAAGAAAAATCTTGATGAGTGGATGGGAAATAGGAAATACACCCCAGGGATCACTTCTGTGTCTCTGCTGGACAGTGGCACAGGAAAATAACTTTCTTGGGTGGAGTAAGCTATGGAGCCTTGCTGGCTAGGCTTACGTAGGCCCTTGGGCTGATAGCCTAGTACCTACCTATGAACCTATGAACACATGAATTGGCATTATTTATGGGGACATGATAAAATGAAGTATGTAGGACTATGGATTAAAATTATTCTGTTATAGCAGCTAAGGATGTGTGGGAAGAGACTAAACAAAATGTAATACAAAAACTGAGAAACTGGAAACTCTTGTTTATGGATATGGATAGCAAGATACAAGCATTGAAAATATTTTAGTCCCTTTAATTGTATATACAGGTCAGGCATATTTTTATCAGCCAGAGGAGAAGCAGTAGACAATATATAATAAAGAGTTGAATTAATTTATCTAGGAGGGAAAGAAGGCAAAGGACAAGTGGGATAATATGATCCTTGCAGTAGAACAAGGTGGTTTAGGATTACCTGATTTGAAGGGATGTTTTAGAGCTATACAGTTAAAGCTCTTATACATAACACAAGCAGAATGCTATAAGTCAAAGTGAAAAGGGATGATGATGATGATGATGATGATGATGATGATGATGAAGAAAGGGGTAAATTCAAGAAATAAGGAGAGAGTGGTATTTTGATGCAAATCCTTAAGGAGAATAACAACAGCCATGCAGATTATTATATTCATAAAGCAAAAAGCATTCTAAGAACTAAACCAATAAGAGACTGGAGAAAGGAGATTTTTGCCAGTAGGGATGACTGCAATTAGGGGTACAGAGAATAAGCAAGAGAGGGCCAGAATTTACGGGATAAAAACTGGCAAAGGAACCAAGTTATTGGGAGCATAAAACTAGAAGAAGAGAGATTAGATAAGCAAATCACAAGGAAACAATTGGAGGATATATGTATGGCTCCTAAATATCCAACAAAGTCTAGAAGATTTAGGATTTTTTCTTGGAAGTGTTTGCATAGATATTTTTATACCCCAAACAGACTCTAAAGACTTTTTTCTCAGATAGATGGCAAATGTTAGAGGTGTGATGGATAAGAAAGTGGTAACTGGGAGCATATGTTTTTGGAGAGTAATGAGTTGGCAGGCTTTAAACATTCCATACAGAGTACTATGTCAGAAATATTGGGTGAGCAAATGGATGTAACTAAGGACATCTTTTTTGTTTTCATCTCGAATATAAGATTTGAAATGTCTAGGAATGGTAAGGCCTTCTTAAGTATTATTCTGGTGGCTGACAAAAAAGCAGTTACTAGAAAATGGAAATCAATGTCTAAACTAATTATATTTGACATATGGAATATTATGACAGATAAAGGAACTGGAAGTGGAATCTCTAGAAAAGGGTAGGAGCAACTTGCATAGAAAAAATGGAAATTGTGGGTGCAATATATGCAGAATAATGATTTGGAGGAGGAGTGTGTTTTTTTAAGGGAAGGCAGGAATTGAGCAATTTATGTAATATTGGATTGATGATAGTTATACAAAATAATATATGTGATGTATAATGTTTGTAACTGGAAACATGTAAATATGGTATGTTTTATATAAATGCATGTTTGCCTATGTTTTAAGTTATAATTTAATAAAGGTGTTACAAAGGAAAAAAGCAAGTTACAGGAGGCCTTACTGAAGTTCTACCATATGTGTTCGGAGAGTGGTGCAAGGCAAGCTTGGTAAGCTAAATTTGCAGGGTGGCCAAATAGGAGGGGACATACATTGAGATAGCTTGGTGCTCTTTAACTTTGCAGACTGCAGCAACCCCAGGTGGTTCGGGGCTCCAACAGAGGGTGGATCTTTGCGTGCTTCTTTGGATTGTGGGTTGGCTGGAAGTAGGACAAGTTCTGGGACCTACTGTTTAAAGATTTTACAGAATACTTCAGTTATGTTATATGACTTGAAATTAATGGTTTGAGGGAGCTGCTTTTTAATGCCATGACTGATTGTATCAGCCTGACTAGGTTGCTTCCAAGGCCTTGACCTTGTGCATATCTGGTGATTCTACCTAATATTGATCGATAATGATTCCTCTTGTTTGGTTTAACTGACATCTAACTGAAACTCAGTACTAATTGGCCTAATCCTAATAAACATGTTTGAACTCATTTCATTCCAACACAAGTGTTTTTTCTGGTTACTTGGTAAGCATAAGCTTGTTGAATTACATCCAGATATAGTGTAAATTGAGCAAAGGATTTTGCTTGTTTGTTTGTGTTTTTCGGCTTTTCCTGGTTAGGGGTCGCCACGACAGAACTCCGGTCCGCTAATGATTAGTAGATTTTTACGTACAGGCTTGCCAAGCCTAATGCACAACCTTCAACGAAGGAACGCCCATTCACGCATGTCGCTACACAGAAGACGCTCTAACTGAGAATCAAACGGGCAATGTCTAACTGTGAGGCGACAACGCTACCGCAGCACCACCACCGCAGTCTTCGTAAATTGAGCAAAGAATCATGGTCCCAAAGACTTTGCGTGGGGTGATTGAATTAACATGCGAAGGCAGAGGGGGAGGAGGAGAGGAAGGTAAAAGGCAGACAGTAGGATGTAGGAGCGGCAGATTGAGTCAGGGACTACGAATAAGTAAATGAGAGTTGATTTAGGGAGCGGAGCGTACAATCTGTACAGTCAGCAGAGAGAGACGAGAAGCAACTCACTAACCCACCCCCTTCATAAAAGCAAGGAGTGCAGTTTAGGACTCTAGAGACTTACTGGCTCACAAGGGTAATCACATTAGGAGTTGTCAAGGAATTTTCAGTTTCCCAAAGGTATTTTTCTGGTTTTGCTTCCCTAGCAAGAATGAGGTGTTGTTGTATCTTTCGGCTTTTCCCGGTTAGGGGTCACCACAGCGGAACTCCGGTCCGCTAATGATTGGCAGCAGATTTTTACGTACCGAGTTGCCAGCCCTGACGTACAACCTTCAACGAAGGTACACCCATTTACGCATGTCTCCACACAGAAGACGCTTTAGCTGAGATTCGAACAGGACAACATCTTACTGTTAGGTGACAACGCTACCGCAGCACCACCACCGCAGTATCCCAGCAAGAATGAGTAGGCAATGGTATTGCAGTGACGTTACAGTGAAAGAGCATTCTTGGAAGGCTAAATGTGTAGTAGGGCATGGTGGAATAACAAATTCTCAGACAGCTTGGTCCTCTTTGATCGTGCAGGTTGCAGCCAGTGGCTTGGGATTCTGATAAGCAGAAGGACTTTTGCATGCTTTATTGGGTTGTGGACTGGCTGGAAGGGTCAAGAACTGGGACCCGCTGTTCAGTGTTTGGTTTTGCAGACCTCTAAAATGAGTTCCGATGAATGAGCTGAATTTCACAATTTCTTTGGGCAGTCTTTTGATGACACAAAATGGTTGATTGTGTTAAGATAATTAGGTTTCTTTCAAGCCCTGATGTTGCACACATCTGGTAAATCTGACTGATATTGATTAGTCCTGATTCCTCTTGTTTAGCTTAACAGGCATCTAACTAGCATTCAGCACCAATTGGCCAAATCCTAATAAACCCATTGCTGCGTCCTTATTATTCCACCACATAAATGTATATGATTATTTGTTGAGTATAAGCATGCTCATTGCCACAGAGGCAATACACCTCACCTTGTATTGTTAATAGTTTTTGTAACAAAGCAATGACCTGCACTATACCTTACTTCCCAACATGTTGAATGGCTTACTTACAACAGCATTTCTGTACACTTATCCCAAATGCTCAGTGTATTTATTTATGTATATTTACACTTCACAGGCTTAAAATTAATTTGCATAAATGTGTTTGGCGAATGTACTTTAAGCAAGAACTCAAAACAGTACAGCATACAGTAAGTTACTAACAGTGACACTATTTCTGTTATTGTTAGCAAGGGATGGGAACCCCAAATCCTTTCTTTCTGTTAACTCCTTAAGGTGTTTATGAAGGAGTTAAAAAACGTGGGGTATGACATTGCTCAACAGTAAGTATTTCAACTAAAGGTTACTCAACTAGCGCAGTGCGTTCCACACGCACTAAAGTAAATGTGTCAGCACTTGCAGTAGGTTGGTGTTGACTCTCAAGGGTCCAGATTTGTGACCTGTTTCTTGTAAAAATGTGCAGGTTTCTGGTAAATCTCAGTGAAATTAAGTAACTAGTGACAGATATTCGAGCTTCAGACTTTATATCTTTCAAAAAAAGTCCTAAATTTGCAATGTGTTATTTGAGGTATTAAAAACCTGTCCCTAATTATGGACCTTTGCCTCATTAATTTTGTCTTTCTCCGGAATTATTGCGCAAAATGGTTAAGTATGGTCGGCGTTTAATGACACCGTACTCTCAACGGATGTTATAACAATAACACTTCTAAGAGAATATTCCCTGATAAGCATTACCAAACACAAGTCACATAACTTTCCAGAAAAAAAAAATCACTCGGCAAGCAGTATAAACAAGTCTGTCGGTCAGCTGATTTCATCGACACGTGATCTTCATTCTCATTAGGGCCGATGTTGTCTGCAGCACGCCTGATGATAATTTGTATCTGTCACTTCACGATATGGATTAAACTAGGAGTTTAGGTACTGGATTGTTTTGTGTTATATGTGCCGTGTCTGCAGCGCTAACTAGGTGCAGAAGAAAAAGCTGAGAAGTAGAAAAAGGTGAGTTAGTTCCTTTTTGTGCCTTTGTGGCAGTTGTCCAGGATGATTATTGTTATTTTCTTGTTGTGTTGGCCTGGCATTCCTTTCATTGATGTTTACCATTACCTGTTTTGATAGTGTTATAATGAATATGATGGCATTTGACAGCAGGTTAGCGAATTGTCCCTTAGAGCTGAATTAAGCAGACGAAAACGCAGCCCTTCTGTTACTTCTCCCGGTTTGTCTGAGCGTAGTAATAGTTGAGTGTATATCTGTGGCTTGAATGGAAAGAAACAGCAACAGTGCACGTGTCCTGCTGTTTTGAAAGCAGGTGTTTGTATATTGAGTCTAATATTAATTTAAGCTGGATGCTTTTACAGGAAGTATGTTTGAGTTGTCGAGTAAAGAAGCTTTGGCAAGAAATGTCTGCTTGTGCATAAGCGATGACATCCTGAAGAGCGTTGTAATAGTTATAGTTGTGTGTATATCTGTGGCTTGAATGGAAAGAAACGGCAATAGTGCACTTGTCATGCTGTTTTGAAAGCAGGTGTTTGTATAGTGAGTTTAATATTTATGTAAGCTGGATGCTTTTACAGGAAGTATGTTTGAGTTGTCAGGTAAATAAGTTTTGACAAGAAACGTCTGCTTGTGCATACGAGATGACATCCTGAAAGTTTAGTTGGATAGCAAGCGTCTGTGAAATAAACATTGGGTGAAGGGTTGCAGTGTGTGCGTTAGTGAAAATATATATCTATTTACATAACGCTCAGTTCAGAGAAGGGATTTTAGGGCGATCCTCCTTAACAGCACAACTTTCCAGAGGGCTGAGAGGAGACTCCTAGCATCCCTGTTTTACAGTTGTACCTTTTTAGGCACAATCTCTGTATAGATAGCATCCCTCATCCATACCTCTCAATTTCTTGCTGTAAGAAGTCTGCACGAAACCAAAAACAATGGGTGGGTGGAGACAAAGGCCCCAAATCAGGGACAGATATTAAATATTGCTCTTGTAAGCTTGCAAAGCTGACAGAATAACAGGTTATGCATTAGCCTGTGTTTTCTGAAGTATATGAGGTCTGAATAATCCAGTGTCTGTCATTGTTTAGTGACTTCAGTCTTTGGTGATTTGCTCAAAAACATGCATTATTTGAGGAATATACCAAAAAAAGTTGCTAAAATCTGGACTCTTCACTGAAAATTGCTGTTAGCCAAATTGGACATTTGTGGGGAAATAAAACAGTAAGTAATGTTTTAGATACGTTTTGAAGTTCTTATCACTGTTTTAAAAGTAAAGTTTAGATGCATTTTGAAGAGGACTTGTAATATTTCCTATTGCTGTTCAAGTTTCTGGCTGGAACAGACCTGTAACTTTGGGAAAATGGGTTGTATTACAGGAGGTGGAAAAGAATGGTAAGATTACTAATTTTAACTTTTTCCTAACTCTAAATGTACTATATGGAGGCAGAGATGTTGGCATGATTATTTTCTTGGAAAGCTGTTTCTTGCCCATAATGTACTTCGGAATTAAATCTCATCAACTGAGCCCTCGCAACTCCTTATTGTCACGTGACAGTCATGTTCACTTTTAAGCAATAAGAAGTACTGTAAAGTTTCTGAGAATTGCAGTAAAAATGTCAGCGATGTTTTGTAGTGACTTTTGTGCATGTCTTTTCTAGATATGTGCTAGACAACATTTGAAATGTTCTTAAATGATAAAAGAAAAAAAAATAACTGGGATGAGTTAGCCTTTAAAAAGTGATATTTTGTGAGTTTCAGTTATGTCTTCTCTGAGTCAACCAGAGTGTTTAAATTTATTGGGTTGCAGTGACTAGACCAATTAGTGAAGCTGCCATTGATTGTTATCAGATTTATTCAACTTTAAACTGTAAAATGCTGTACAGGTTTATGGCCTCATGGAAAGGAAAAGGACGTACCTCTTTGCAACAGTGCAGAATAAGAGTTGTGAATTTTGAGCTTGAATAGTTTTCTGACCTCAGTGGCGAAGTAAAGAGAGAGCTACAGGTACATTGCTGTATTTGTTTTCCTTTTTATTGATAATTTTAATTGCAAATGTTATACATAATTTATAATCTCTCCAGTCATTATCAGTCAAACATTGTATAGCTCATTCAGATTTTTGCCTTCTTTTAAACCTTGTTGCTCCTTTGCATGTATTGTTCCTACACTCCCCATTTGTATGTTATTTGCTCCTAGACTTTTCTAAAGATACAAATTTCAGTTGTTTTGTATTTGTTACTGTATTCACTACTTCAAGTACAGTTGGTTTTGACTTTGATTTCCATTGTCTAATGATGTCTTTTTCGGCAGCCACCATAATTAGACTCAGCAAGGCCTTATGTCTAGGAAATTCTGATTTTGTATCATAGCTCAAAATATCATTGCCTTAGTTACACCAGTTTGTTCACCTAGTATCTCTGATAGAGTAGTCTGCAGGGAATCTTTAAAGTTTGTCAACGCATTACACTCCCAGAAAATATGTTCTCAATTACCTCTTTCTTCCCATCCTACCTCCAACATTTGCTGTCTACCCAGGGAAAAATGGAGTCTGCTTGGGGTATAAAAGTATCTATGTAAACACTTCAAGCAAAGATCTCAAATCTTGTAGACTTTGTTGCATATTTGGGAGAGACATGCATATATTACCCCCCCCCCATTGTTTCTCTGTGAATTGCTTAACAGCAATCTGTGTTCTAGATTCTACTAAAAACCCTACCAGTTCTGGTCTTTTGCTTAGGATCCCCCTATTTCTTTCTGTTTGCCTTCCTTATCAAGGATCAATAGAGTATTTGCAATCTGTAGTCTGCAGTTCAAGTAAATTATTGGCCTATTCCATTCTGCTACCTTACCCTCTCTAATTTAATTATTATTATTTTTTTTGCCAGGTTTCCCAGTAACTTCCAGCCCCCTCTTGCATATTGTCTGTATCCCTAATTGCAGTCATCCCTTTCGGCAAACTCTTCTTCCTATATTCTTTGGTTGGTTTAGTTCTTGGAATACCTTCTGCTAATTTATTAATATAATATTCTGTATGGTTATTGTTCTCCATAAAGATCTGCATCCAAAATCCCAGTCTCTCCTTATTTCTTGAGCCCCCCCCCCCATTTCATCACCATCCATTTCCACTTTGAATTATACATTTCTGGTTGTGCTATTTATAGGAACCTGAACTGTGTAGCTGTGACACACCCCTCAAATCGGGTAATTCTAGACTGCCTTTTTCTATTGGAAGAATCCACTTATCCTACTTGACTCTTGCTGCCCCCCCCCCCCCCCCCCAATACAGTTCTTCAGTTCTTTATTAATTGTGCTATCCACAACTTTTCCTCTGGTTGATTAAAATATGCCTGGCCTGCATATAAAACTAAAGGAACTAAAAACATTTTAACTGCTTGCATCTTGCTATCAATAACCATATATCAGCACTTCCAATTTCTCAGTGTTTGTATTATCTTTTGTTTAGTCTCTTCCCACATATCCTTAGCTGCCACATCAGAATCCTTTTTAATCCATACTGCTAAGTACTTCATTTTATCATGTCCCCATAAATATGGATATTGCTGAACCAGTTTGTGTGTGGGTACATAATTTACAGCTATTGCCTTTACATACATATACATACAAATATTTCAAGCATGGACATTAATGCCCTTTTAGCTTGCCAATATATCAAAACACTTGTTCCCATAATAAGTGTCCAGGCTATTTTCAAAAATATCTAAACTACTACTTCCTTTAATGTAATTTGGTAGTCTGTTCCATGTAGGAGTTACTCTGTCAGAGAACCAATTGGTACACTTCTCATTCCTATAGAATCTTCTGCATAGGTTGTCTGATGATTCTTTAGTACTTTTTGATAACTCCAAAGATTCCCAGAGGTAGGTGTCTCTAAATGCCCTATATACTTGAATAAGATCTCCTCTTAGATATGTCAGAGACACTGTACAGGTTCAGATATTTTAGTCTTTCATAATAACTTAAATTTTCACATCCATGGATACCCTTGGTATATTTCCACTGTACTCTTTCCAGTCTACTCATACTTGTTTTCTTATAAGGTTTCCATAATGTTATTCCATACTCAAGTTTGGGTCTAATGTAACTGACAAACGATGACTTCATCATTTTTGATTTCCTAGACTTCATGAATCTTTTTATACAACCTATAGTTCTAGAACTATCATTAACCAATTGGTTGATATGATTAGAAAAACTCAAGGCTGAATCTACCCATATAAGTAGGTCCTTATATGAGTCTACAGTGTCAATCACTGTATCTTCTTCTTCCTCTCCTCCTTTTTCTCCTTCTCCTTCTTCCACAGCGGAACTCCGGTCCGCTAATGATTGGCAGTTGATTTTTACATACCGGCTTGCCAGGCCTGATGCACAACCTTCAACAAAGGTACGCCCATTCACGCATGTCTCCACGCAGAAGACGCTCTAGCTGAGAATCGAACCGGACAGCGTCTTACTGTGAGGCGACAACGCTACCGCAGCAGCACCACTGCGGGTATTCACCTTTCAATTTGTATCCCAAACTTCATATGCTTAAATTTTGATGTATTTATCGGCATATTATTTTCCTGTGCCCAAATGGTCAGTTTAGTCAAGTTGTTTTGCAGACCTGCCTTATCTGTGATACATGTAATCAGTTTACCCAATTTCCGGTGGTCTGCATATAGACAGTAGAACACCTCAGATGAAACAGTTCAGTCTGAAAGATACAGTCTAAACAAGTAAGGACCTAGGACAGAGCCCTGTGGGCCACCCTGACTGTAATCAAAGATTTCACTTGTCCAGTTGCTGTATGATACTTGTCATGTCCTATTTGTTTTTAGCTTCATTAATTTTGTATCCTGAAAAGATCTGAAACTGCCTGAAAATGTTCTGCAACACTGAAATGTCTTTTCTGATTTTATCAGGTGTAAAATATAATCTGCAAACAGTCAGCTTTTCTTGACTACCTTGAATTTGAGTTTCATATTTTATCAGGGAATGCAAATGCTTCCATTGTCCAGCTCATAAACTCCCCCTCTGGATCATCGATGTTCTGTTAATGTCAGATGTTTGCCTTCCTCCACAAAACCACATTGATCCATATCTATCAATTTTGGCATCACCTTTGCCATTTATTTAGCCATTATAGACATAAATATTTCATAATCATGGTTTAGGATTGAAATGGGTCTTTACCCTCAAGGTTTTAAAGCCATCACCGCTTTCTTCCAGGATGTTAGTGCTTTTCCTCCTCTTAAAATACAGTTAAGCAAAACCTTCCAGATCTTTATCAGTTTTTTCCTTCCTACCTTCCAAACTTCCACAGGAATACCATCTATTCCTGGGGACTTTCCCATGGATTAGTTATACATCACCATTTTTATCTCATCTCCTCCTATCCCTAACTGTTAGCAATTGAGCCTCATCTTCCTCTAACCTTGGCATATTTAATTCTTCCATAAACCTTTCCATTTGTACCTTTTTTTCTTGATTTCTATATTTCTTTGCTTTATACAGGCTGTCATAATATTTCTAGTACCTCTTCAGGATCTCTTGTTATCTTCCTTGTTATTGGCTCCATAAGCTTGGTGACATAGCTATTTGCACTGTATAGTTCACTACTTTCTTTTATATATATATCTGTGAAACCTTTAACTTTTAAAGGTAGCATTTTAACATAATGACATTTTCTATATTATTACTCCCAACTTTTGTGTAACAGTTTTTTTAAGTATCTGGTTCCATCTTTTTGTGTTACATGCATACACTAATGTTTGGCAGGTTGATCTTTTTTATACAGTTGTTGTTTTCTTGTCATAGCCTATGTCACATCTTACAGAACTTTTTATTGAATAACTTTTATTGAAAGCCCTCAAAAAATACACCCCTAAAACTTATTATCTTAATACTAACACACATAAAACAGTGTTCAACTTCAAATAATGAAGTTTTACCCTCATAATTTTCACAAATCTTCTGTTTCACAGCTTACTTTTTGTTGAACAAACTTTTGTATTTCTTCCTTAGCTTATTCTGCTTCAAACAAATAACCCTCCATAGAAGAATATGCTGAAGATATTCAAGAACAGCAGTTTGAATCTCGTGCCTGCTTCTCGACATTCCCTGATTGGTTACTCTGCTCCTTTTCTTCCTGGTGTACAGGGAGTAACCATTTTCCACAAACACTCTACTATCTCCCACTTTTAGTACTTTGTCCTTCTGCTTCAGTGTTGTCAGTCATCTCCTTCCGCTGGTAGGATTGTATCTTAAGGTCTAGGTTGCTTTCTCATGGCCAAGTTTGGAGCATACACACAATGTGCCCTTTCAATTAACAACTCCAGCTGTGGAATACCAGTCCAGTTGCGTAAGCCATGGAACCTTGCTGGCTAGGCTTATGTAGGCCCTTGGGCCGATGGCCTAGTACCTACCTATGAACCTATTTGTGCTTTCATAAAATTAATACAAATACAGTCTGTTCCTTCCAGCTTCTCTGGTACAGCAGGAAATCTCCAGTTTTCTCTACGTGTTCTGTCCTCTAATTCTATTATTTTTTGAAACATCTCGTCTTGAGCAACCTCATATTCAGCCAGCCTTTTTCTCCATTTCTACCTCCTGCTTTTTGCAGGTTTATCACCTCATCTGATTCTGTTTAAAGCTGCTTCCATTTTTTCTGGCCTTTTGTTATTTGAGTTTATATACTCCGTCAGTGTTTCATTTATTTTATTCAGCTCTGAGTACATTTGATTTGTTTTCTCCTCTAGATTACTGGAAATAATGTCTTGCACCAAAGCTGGAGTTTGCACTGCTTTTACTGGACAGCTGCAAAATTTTTCTTAGTCTTTTTTCCTCACATATTGTGATTGATGTTCTTTCAGTTTCTCTGCATTTCTTTTTACCAGCATCCAGACAGTGCACTGAATAGCTAGTTACTGAAATCTACCTAAAAAATACAAGTTTACTGGCTCGTTCTTCTGAGTTTTTGTTTTCACACTGTCAGAGCTGAAATTAAGCTGTTGCAAACTTTCAAGATGGCTACACGTTGAGTATTTGTTTTCCTCGGCTATATACTTTCACATTTGGTAGGCATTGTGATGTGATGCATTGGTAAGGTAAACAAATTCTTAATCATTCAGCCTATGCATGGTGTGCACTTCAAAAGCAGGTTAGGATAGAAATGCCACAGAATGGGTGGAATTGCTAAGGCATGCTTTTTAGTGTATAAACATCTGGATAATTCTCTAGGAATGAAATTGCACTGTGAAGAAAGGAAGTGTTGCATATAGGGTATAATTGTCCTTTTTTGTTTCAGTTGCTTGTGGTTAACTTGAGCTGTTAGGTTTGGGAAGCTGTTAGTGCATCATGGGAGAGGTCCAGTTTTGTTAGTGCATCATGGGAGAGGTCCAGTTTTCACCTTGGTATGTATTTGGAACTTAGTTTTCTCACTCATCATTGCTGACTTGCCTTTTTGGTTTGAAATGTGTTTATTTCATTCTTCGATGACCACATGTGTGGTGTTTGGTTATAAGCGTTCAGAATTTGAGAATGGTGAGGGAAGAGTTTTGAAGGAAGCATCTACAGTAATTGTGGAATAACGAGCATGATTGAATAGCAAACATTTGGTTTTGGCAAAACTTAGCTGCAGACCAGAATTATTCTGTAATTTTTCAGACTTGCTTAGGCAGAAGTTACGAAGTACTCTGGACGAAGATGCATAAAAAACACCCAGTACTGCAGAACTGTGAAGATAGGTAAAGCGTAGGTTAGGAGGAAAATTTTGGCATGGTTGGAAGTCACTATTTTCTGGCAAGCGACTTGCTGGTATGCCTTGTAACAAATGGTGGATAATGTACAGACCTAAGTGTGCATTATTCATAACTTGCGCATTTAACAAGGGGAACAGTATTGAAAGTGATGGACAATGTATATTTAATGCAGGGAATATGGATTCCTTTACAATTATTTTAATATGGGCAAAATGGAGTAGGTTACTGATACTGCATGGTATTTTAAAGTAACATGCAGATTTTCTTTTTTGTCAGTGTCTTGAAAAACAGAGTGGTGTAACCAGAGCCAAGACACCTAACTGTGAGTGTAACCACAAACTGTAGATTATGAGCATTTACTATCTTTCTGGATAGAGGTAATAAAATGGCCTTGTACATGAGCCCCAATTAACATTGATTTGTGGTTTTACAAAAGCCTGTGATGGAACTGTTAATCACGGATTTTCATAGTCCAGAATTATTGAACAGCCAGTCTCCCGTCAGTTTGAGAACTACAAATGGGTATAAAACTTTT
>NC_056737.1:317985480-318028185 GCF_019279795.1 Protopterus annectens | reverse complement strand
CTTTTTCAGTGTTAATGTTACAACCCTACCAATAAACCACTTTACATTATAATACTGTGAGAGGGAAAAGATTTCAGTAGTGGGTTCAACTTATATGCTAATTTACAGCAAGACTAAATTATCAGCCTATAAACATTTCTGTTTTTGTTCTAATAGAAACTTGATCTGTAAAACAATGACCACCAGAAACATATTATAACTGTGGTACAGTAAAGCTGTGGAATGAAGCATAAAAGTCTTCACTGCCCCCCTTTAAGCACACACTTGAGATTTAAAGAATCATTCAACCCAGAATAAAACTCTGCATATGCACGCACACACACACACACACACACACACACACACATATATCTATCTCTCTCTCTCTCTCTATATATATATATATATATATATATATATATATATATATATATGTGTGTGTGTGTGTGTACAGATTTGTAGATATACCTATGTATAGAACTGCCATTCTCTGAAACAACTTGGCTGGCTTGAATTCCCTAATCTCCTAAATTGTCACCAACTTTCCTTTGCCCATAATCTCCTACTACCAGACAAAGCTCCAGTTCTGGGCAGTCTGCTAGAACTACAAGCTAAATCTAAACAACTTTGCTCTAGTGACAAAAAATGTATCAAGGTCACCAAGACCAGCAGCACACCAGGTGACTCCCTCTTCTCTAACCATATAGGCAAAATTTGTGCACCGTACCTACTGATTTTACCTCAGGAGGCTCAACGAACACATTTAAAAGACTCTTAAAAGAAAAGAACACACAAAGCACACGATGATATGCACATGTTCCCCACCTGGATGACCCACCCTCTCCTCTTACTCTTGCCCTCTGACTTCAGCTTCATTATCAAAAGAATGCAGGTTCTCTATCTTCCTTCCAATTCCACCTCTTATTTCATACCCCTTAGTCAATATCCATATGTCACTGCTAGGACACTCTGTTATCTATCTACTACGCTTTTCCATTTACACCTCTACTCTTACTCTAGACTTGAGATACTTACTCCTTCTGCTTTTGTTACTTAACCCATTATCTAATTTCCCAACTCTGTCTCTTCTCCTGCTACATCTAATCTTTGCTGTCTTTGTTGCTATACTCCCTACTGTGGCTAACTTGCTCACAGATCAACTGTATAAAGCAAAAAATGCAACCCCTACTAACAGTGTTTTACCATTATGTAATGCCTCAACCTAAAACTGTAAAAGATGTGTTCAGTCTATGTAAATACATTGTCTTAAGCTTCAGTGCTATGTGACTAGTCAATGTTAAGTTTGGTTCTTAGGTAGGTACTAGGCTTTTGGCCCTAGGGCCTATATAAGCGTAGCCAAAACGGTACCCTGGATTTTGCCACCCAAGAAAATTATTTTCCTGTGCCCCTGTCAAGTAGAACCACAGTCGTTATCCCCGGAGTGCAATTCCTATTTCCCATCCAATCGTCAAGATTTTTCTTGCAGAGTGCCGATGAGGAACTTTGTTTGATATAGATAGGTAGTTTGTTCCAGAGCATGGGAAGTCTCTGGGACAGGAATCTAGCTCTCCAGCATGTTCTGTTTATTGTGGTGACAAGGTTTGGTCCCTAGTAGCTTGGAGGGATTGGGATTTCTTTAAGTGGAGCATGTCCAACAGCTTTGGATTTGACTTAGCTTTGTATGTTAGGCAGAGATTGCCTCTGAGAAGGCGATATGTGACTGAGTAAAGATAGAGTTTTTGTAGACCGTCTGCGTAGGGCATCTGTTTGAGGCCGGTAATCCCCTTTGTGAAGTATTTCTACAGCTTTTCCAGTTGTTGTAGATGTCTTGTGAGGTACTTACCAAAAGGGGCGTTGTACTCTATAATGGGTCTAGTGAGTGACGAGTAGAGGGGAACAATGACCTCTGTTTTTTCCAGGATGTGTACTATGTAAATTTGAATGCTTCTGTATGCACCTTATATTTTCCTTAAAATTTAACTGTGGAGCTTTTCTCCCCTGGCCTCCGCTGAAAATGGACATGCATCCAGTCTGACTTAAATGTAAAATGAATAAATAAATGTGCATACATGTATGCATCTATACATAGGTATGTCTCTCTTTCTCTCTCTCTCTCTATATATATATATATATATATATATATATATATATATATAATGTGTATGTATGTGTGTATATATATAAAATGTGTGTATACACATACACACGTGGGTCCATTTCAGATGGTCGTACTTCTAAAAGCTCGACTTTCATATGGGTGAGACCATATGATCGAGCTTTTAAAAGCTGAACTGATCTGAATAGAGATCTCCAATCAGTGCGGAACAGGAAGATTTCCCTTTTTTGCAATGTAGTGTGATGTCAAAGTTGGTATATTTAAGTAGCAGAGGGTGCAGGGGGGCTTTACCCTCTGCTAGACACATTTAGTTTTTTTTTACACTGTCTATGTTTCAAATGTTCGATCATATGGTCTCGGCCATATGAAAGTCGAACATTTGAGATGTCAATCATGTAAAGCAGACACACACTTAAGAGTTTTGTACAGAACTCTACATTCATGTCGCCTCTATCCTGTAAGTCTGTTGTACCCTGAGATCTGTATCTGTTGAAAAAAGTTGTAAACTCTACTTGCACTTTTATCTGCCCTGACTGTGTATCACAGTCTGTTAAGAGAACAATATTTTGTGGAAGATGTTAAGAGAACAATATTTTGTGGAAGATGGAATGTCCCTTTTGACTAACTGTGTACATACTTGTAATTGCAGATGTTGGATTGAAGGTAAACATGAATCCTGCCAGCTAGTGAGGAGAATTCTGAATTGTGCTTCAATCTGCACAAGACACTTTCATTTGGAAGGAAATGCACCCCTTTGGTAGAGAGGGTGAAGCCTCTTTGGAACTTTTATTTGAATTCTTTCGTGAGTGTCTGCAGCAAGGAGAATGGGAGTTAGCCCGGGCTTGCTTGCCACAACTTCATCAATGCCATAGAGCTGGAGTAGAAGGTATTGAAGACGTTCTGCAGGCCTTGGTATGTTATCCATATCTGCTGAGGTAAGTTCTGAAAGCTGGAAGCCCCCCCCCCCCCCCATTACCTGCCATTGCCTGTTCATTTCTTGCATCGTTTTTTGAGCTGCAACTCTTTTTTTTTGTCCTGACAGTTACTTCCTCCCAGCCACAGCTGTGAATACATGTGATATTGTACTTTAATTGCCAAATACTGTGTCATCAGTTCTTTACTCAGTGTAGAGTAAAAATGTCAATGCGTGATAGTAGTGGTGTAAGTATCCTTATTGTAGCATTATGGTTTTTATTGATTTTTTTTTTGTTCGTTCCTTATCTTGAGATGTTTCTGAAGGTCTCCTGATATTTGCAGGTGTAAGGTGTCCTTTGTCATCTGCTTTTATTTCAAAGCATCTTCAGTTTGAGCTGGATGTGTATATAGTTTTTCCTATTCTATAAGTATGTGTGTTTGTAAACATGATCATTAATACATATCCACAAACCAGAATGTTACATAGTGTGTATATTGTGTGCACTGTCTACATATGTGCAAGCTGTTAATGTACCAAGTAACTTTTACATGATCCTGTTCAGCAGAGATTAACATTCACCTTTTTATTGCATAGAAAGAAGCGTAGATGGGAGAATAGGAAATCAAGATTTGTTTAATGAGTTACAAGAATCAACATGTTTTATATCTTTTTCATTACAAACAACGGTATTTGTGTATTATCGCAACCAGATTTTCACGGTTGGGGAAAAGCGCATAACAATTTTGAAATAGTGTCGTTAATGTTGGAGAAATGTAGTCTGTGTGTCCTTATACCACAACATTGTCTTTTCTGTAATGTCAATAAAATTTTAAAAATGTTCTGTTCGTCTTTCTTGCCGTACTTCATTGGCAGCATTTCTCTTCATTCAAGTCCGCCTGCTGCTCGGTTCTTTCTCGGGGCAGCACATGTGAAAAACCTGTAATATGTAACTATTTCAACATTTCCGAATTATTCCCAAAAGAAATGCAGGAGGTTCAGGGCATTTAGTGACATTATACGCAAGTAACGTTTTATTCTTTATCAGTCATATGACAACTACCTTCTTGGTATTTCTGAAGCACTGCTGTAATTCTCTGTAGGGTCAATTTCTCAAAGTCTTGTTTTACAGAAATGCCCAACAGATCGGCTACTTATTGTCCTCTGCGTTTTAAAAGCCTTTATACTAGCTGATGTCAGTTACACTGCAGATACTATCTCCGCCTTCATTTTACAATGGCAACAGTCAAAATGACCGCAAAGTTACTGACACCCTTCCATTTCGGGGCAATTAAGTAAAGAGCAAAATGACTAAAAGACAGTAATGAAACATGTAAGGGGTTTACCATGGAAAGACATCTGTACAAGTGCAGAATATCCACCCTCATGATGTCAAATCATTAACAATGCAGTGGTTCTTAAAATACTGATTAATACATTGCTTGCAGTGGTTCTTAAAATACTGATTAAAACATTGCTTGCAAAGACCAAGTTTACCAAAAGCAAACTTAAGCGTCTCTGTGTTTTCCTCATGTGAAAAATATTCTAACACACAGTACAACACCAGCCATGACAACTCGCACGTGCATCTGTAATGCACGCAAAACAGGAAGAGAATTTCTTAAATTGTTCCTGTTCCTTAAAGTCATGTAAACTTTTTGGACAGTAGTGACTATGATTAGCAGTTAGAAGTCTTTCAGTCACTTGTTTGTCTGCAGGTAGGCGCTATTTGCAACCGAGAAAATCTTGTTGCGATAATACGCAAGTACCCAAACAACATTATTGTAATAAGCATAAAACTGCTACTAGTTGAAAAGAACACTACAGCATTCATTTTGCTAACTAAAATCTCATGAATTCTTGTTTATGACATTCCATATTAGGCACGAGTTCCAAATTCCATGATCTTTCTGCTCAGAACAAATTTTATACTTTTTCCCACCCTGTCAGCACTTGCTAATATTAGATAGGAAGAAAATCAACAGATAAATACTTAAGGACATTTGAAATTTTGTTCTACTATGAAAGCATATTAGAAATGAAATGCACACTAACATTTTCCCCTTCTCTGTACTTCTCATCCGTCACAAAGTGTGTGTGTATTTTTACAGTTAGTGCTGGTTGGGTTCAGGGTTAATGTACCAGTAAATGGAATTTTATGTATGTTTTTAATGGCTTTTTTATTATCCTCATTTGTTTCTTTAACAGGTGTGGCTGTGATGTTTCTGGCTGGGTGCTATATAGACATTTGGAAGGAACAATTCCTGCAAAATGTAATTGCCTGTATCAGTTTCTTTTGTTGATCTAGTTGACCAACTTGCGAGTTCCAGTTACCATTGTAAACCAACGAAGAAAAACTCCCATTACATAGAATGTGTACATATCAGTGTTGCTAATACATGGAATAAAAAAAGTGTGCCACTACAGAAAGCATTTGTTTGGAACAGTGGGATATTTTTATTAATTTGACATTTGTTAACTGGGGTAGTCCGAATGAGCAAAAGCCCTTTTTCAATAGAGGCCTGGGTCGAAAATCACCATGGATACAAAAGTGACATAACTTAATACTGTAAGGGGACATTTCAGATATAACGCATCACAATGTCTAGTAAGTTACATTAGTACTATGTGCAGACCATATTAATACTGTAAGTAGGGTCGGTGTTAGCATTTTGGGGGCCCCCAGCAAATGTCAAGTTGGGGGCCCCCTCGCCACTTCCAGTCTAAGTATCACCCTGTCACTGCCACTCCTTCCTTTTAGTTCATGCTGCAGGCTTTAGGAGTAGTACACACAGACTGACCTAGCTACAATGATGTTATTACAACAGGCCTACATACTACACTATGTAGGCCCATCTCACAAAGGGACATTTACAGTTACTGGCATTTAGGTGTAATAATGATACATTACAACAACTCCATGTACAGGGCCGAACTAATGTGCAATGGAGTCCCAGGCACTGCTTACTGTTTCATACCACGCCAAAAAAAAAAAAAAAAAACATCCTCTAGAGCTCCCATTTGTTTCCGCATGTTGGGCTTCCCACATTATGCACATTACTTTTTTTCTTCCATTTCTCACATTTTACCTTTTTTCTTTCAAGAAGCTGTAACTTTATATGTGCTCTAAAGTGCTTTTTAATGTTTTTTCTTTTTACCCAATCATGGCTTGAACAGAAATTATGATTAAGGAAAGAAATTCAATGTTGTTGTTCAGCTTTAGTTTTCCTTGCATCTTTTCAATATATTTTATTGTTGCACAAGTGTGTATGTGTGGGTTACAAATGCTTATATCCCAGTTTTATGTGGCGTGGATCACACGATCACACATTTAGTTCAAAACAGGAATACGTACTATGCGGGAAAACTAGTTTTACTTTTACTCAATTTTGAATTGCATTTTAAAGTTTATTTTTTCTGTCTTTGGTAGACAGTGCTAATATTACTGTATTTGGGGCTCCACACACGCAAATTCCAATTTCTGACCACTTATGGTGTACACGTTTGTCCACTTCGTCACACAGTGTCTCAAATTTTGCTGAAGCACTGAAAGGTTGGCTTCAAGCATGGTTTTAAAAACAAATACAAACATTTAGAGTATAATTCAGCAGTGCAACTTCATGATGTGGTTTTACGTACTGTTTGAGATGCAGGGAAATTATTCCTTAACATGGGATTCGGAGGAAAGTTACCGTATATTACTTCATAGGTCTGAACCTGGAGACATTAAAATCTTAGCATCGACCTTTACAAAACTTGGCAGATGGGCAGACTTAGAAGCATTTTCTTATTTTCTTTTCACAATGGAATGCCTTTATGTACTAGACCCAATATAGCTTGGTAGTGAATCTTGGTAGAGGTTTAGTTTAAGTATTGTACACAAATGTGTAGTCATGACCATGTCTGGCTTTAATCATAGGAAGAACAAAGCTAAATCCGAGGACCAGAACCACAGGGCTATGCCTAAATCATAGAGGTTGAGAGGTATACATGACAAATGTAACACTTCTCTAAGTGTACTATAGTACTTCACACAGATTATGGAGAACAACCCGTGCTTTTCAAGTGTCAGTAGGTTGTTTTTATGACTGGATGTTACTGTGTTTGTATATTTCATAGGTACAGTTAACTGGAGTGGTATTGCTTTTGTTTGCCTGGTGTGTAAATATTTCTTTTGGCAGTAACTGTGTTGCTTAGTACATCATCTTTTTTTCCGGAATGGTTGGTGCTTACATGTAGCCAAGGAACAGGTAAACAGAAGAGCTAGTGTGGGTTGGGGGGAGGAATGGAAAACAGAGGAAGACAGGTAGTATAAAGAAAACAGAGTGATACCTTGCGTGTCTGTGTACAACAACACGGGAAATGTGCATGGTGTAGGATTTGAGTCGACAACGTATTTTCTGAAAGAAAATAAGTCTAACTGCAGTGGCTATCAGTTGTTGATTCCAAAAAATGTACCACCGTTTTTGAAAGTGCCACAAATTTTAGGAGGGGCAGAGGGAAATTGTGAGCTAAAATATAGTGACACCTTTGACCGTCGGGGACAGATGAGAGCTCTGGATCCAAAGTCAACTGTACAGAACAGTGGTTTAAGACTTAGACGTTTTACATACTCAGTACTTTTTAATGAACAAATTTTATCGAAGCTATATGGAACGATAACAGCTATTGACATAAAACAAGTACATTTATCATTAGAAATTAAATGTTCAATCTTTGACGTAAGAAACATTGTTAGACTTGACTGGCTTGCTCTTTCTTACACTGTTGAATACATTGTTAGAAACTGGAGCCCTTTGGATGGGTGATGTATATCAAATTTGCCTAATATAAATATTTGCACGTATAAACACCACACATTTTTTAAATTAATTTCGGTACAAGATATTCCTGCTAAATGTAACCTATGCTGAAAGAAGTCATCACTATGATTCCATTTCCTCTGAAATGCGACCATGTGATAATCCAGAACTCAAAATAGATGTGGTTGTTTCTGAAGTATAGTATCTTCACCAGGTCTAAGGTCTAATACAATTGCATTGGGCTGTAGCTGTTTGCATAGCTCTCAACCAATTGGGAAAAAATGTCAGCAGAATCAGGGATAAATCCAGAAGTAATCAAGGACAATTGGGGGCAATTTTAAAATATTTGTACTATTAACTTGAACCACTAATGCAAAATACTATATATTTTCTGAAGCAAGATAAGTGTATGTCTCTATTTATTACATGTAATTTGCTCTCTTTTCCCCAAAAATCACCAGTTTTAGGAGGGGTTAATAGGGATAGAGCTAAAATTTGAGTCAAAATCAGGGACATCCCTGAAAATTAGGGACACTTGAGAGGTATGTTTATAAAAATGTCACGGAAGTTACACCTGTTTTAGAACTTTGCTGGGGATTGCGATGTGTGCTTAGTGTTTATTATTTAGCCAGATAGTACAGTTATCATGCAATACCTGTATTCAGTACAAGGGTGTAACCAGGGTTATCTGCATAATACCAGGTCAGGAACACAGGAGCCAATAGATGATGTGCATAATGAAGAGACAACGTCACATCAGTGGCATCCAGGTGCGTCGCTGCAGAATCAGCGGCTTTTGTCCTTGTATTCTGCAGCTGCTCCTTGGGTTTGACTATGTCGACATTTTTTTTTCTATTAGAGTCATGTAAAAATAATCTAGAAATCATTATATAATGGAATAGACAACGATGTTCTCGGAAGGAAGTATCGGAATTTCTCCACTTTTCCAATTAACCTTCTGAAATCAAGCCTAGGTTCGACTTTCAATGGTCGAAATGTACGCAGGAAATGGAAAGAGATACTTTTGCACAAACAGTGTGTATCTCATGTTCAAGACGAAGGGAAGAAAAGTCTGCTGTTGTGCGAGATTCACTGAAGGGCAAGGCAATTCATTAAAAGTTACCTTCCCGCCCAAAGTCTACCCTTTTGAGCTAAACAGCGAAAACTACGTTTTCGTTACTTTTTAAAAGCGATCTTCTTTCAGGAAGACTACTTTTGATGGTTTGATTTTATTCACGTGGGGTTTGTAAATCCCTGTTTGGTGAATAGCACCACAACCCTGCCTCTGAAAAAGTAAACGACTGATGACTCCATATATATCTATATCCGTGTGTTGTGTGTGTTTTGTTATATATATAGATATATATATATATATATATATATATATATATATATAGATATATAGATATATAGATAGATATATATATAGATATATAGATATATAGATATATATAGATATATAGATATATAGATATAGATATATATAGATATATATATAGATATGTATAGATATATATATAGATATATATAGATATATATATATATATATATATATATATATATAGATATATAGATATATATATCTATAGCTATATCTATATCTTTTATTACAGAGATCTGAAAGTCAGCGCTGGAAATATTATTTCTTGCAAAGTATTTATTTTCCACTGTTGTCGCCCTCGCCAGTCACTTGTTTTGATGCGTTCCATTTTGGGTATAATTGCTACAGCCAATTAGGTCCCTTGCTTCATTGAAGCGGACCTGATTGAGAGCAGCTAACAAGTAAAGCAAGGGACCTGATTGGCTGCAGCCATCATCAAGGAAGCAAGTTCTTTCAGGAGAAAAAAAAAAGCAGAATCGCACGACGGCTCTGCCGAATGAACAAGTGATTTTGAAACCCGCAGCTGCTTCATATGGGGGCCCTCGTACGTGGGGAGATAATCGGGGGCTCCCTGCGGCCGCGGGTTTGGCGGGTGCTTAACGCCAGCTATGACTGTAAGGAGACATTTCAGATATAACACATCATAGTGTCTAGTAAGTTACATTAGTACAATATGCAGACATTCTAGATATAACATATTATTACACACACCTGTTATACAGTGATTTTTGGTATAACCAGAGGTTCAAGGAGTGGAATAAAACAGTGTAGTTAAATAGTGTGCAGGAAAGGTATCCTGTTAGTAAAAAGTTAATTAGGAAAGGAAACTGCTTATAGAATTGGAAATTGAGCATGTATACAAGTTTTGATGCGAGGTGAGTTAGGGCAAATAGGAACAGAAGAGAGTTAGATAGATAATAAGTGGAAGAGAAGGTAAAGTTATTGAGGTTAGGTGAGGAGTATAGTTGAGAAGAATAAGGGATGAGCTGGGCTAAGAAGCAGATAAGTTGATACACAAGAGAATATTTAGTAGCATAAGAAGAAGAGAGTGAGAGCTGAGTTACAGGAGAGTGTAGAGAGTTCAGATAGGATATTTACAATGACATGTCCAGGTAGTAAAGTTAATCTTTTAAGAGCTTTCTTGAAGTCGTGAGTCTTGTGTATTTTTCATATAGATGTGAGAAGTTTTGTTCCAGAAGAGGCTGGTAAATAGCTATACAGTTTTTGTCCAAAAGATCCTTTGGGTTTATAGATTTCAAGGTGATATTGATCAGAGCTCTTTATAGTTGTGGGGGGGGGGTGTAGAGGGAGACTAAAGAGGAGATGTTGGGGCAGGAGCTGGCTTTGTGCACAATGAAGTGAATGAAGATAAGTTGTGAAAGTTGAAGATGGTGAGGGAATTCTAACCATTTTAAAGACTTAAGAGCAAGACAGTGATGTGTCTTTTGTGGCTTAGTAGATGCATATCTAGCTACTTTATTGTAAGTGGTTTCAAGTTTTAAACAGAGAAGTCACCACAATGCCCAGACATCCACGGAAGTGCATTTTATTAAATAAAAAAAACAAGACTTCGCTCTTCTGCCTACTTACATTTAGGCATCATCAGAGTCAAATTCACATTTCCATTAGTTCCCTTATATAGCATTGTTTAATTGAATGACATTAGTTAAACAACTAGTGTCAATCCCCTTCTTAAAGGTATAGCATCAGGCTGCATATATTAACTATGGATGTTCATCGTGTTTCACTGTTGCAGTCATTACTCTTGGGTTATCCTGCTGGCAGGCTACCCACAGTCGGCTCGAATTCCAAAGTCTTGGTCCAGCGTCGGTTGCTGTCACCTCTTCCCTGACGTCAGTGCGCCAGGGGTATAAAAGATGCAGCCAACGCTATTTTCTTCAGTCTTTCTTGCCGCACGGTGCCCGAAGCAAAAGCAGTTAGCAAGTGCTGGTTGGCCGACTCCTGAGATTTTCAAAATCTAATTTCAGATCCCAAGTCTTCATTAAAGCTAAGTACCCTGTTGGGGAAACTTTTTTTCTTGCTCCAGACCGATGTCCGAAAAAGTTAACAATTGTATTTCTTGTGGGAAGCAAATACCTCATAAGGATTTTCATTCTTACTGTATTCCTTGCCTAGGCCCTGATCACGACATTGCTAGCTGTCGGTTTTGTGCTAAATTTAATCAATGCACTATTAAGCGTCAATATGATTTTGCCTTTCGTTACTTTGACCGAAGGTTTAATTATGTAATGCCATCGGAACAGCCGATGACCGGAGTTTATAAAAAGTACAAGGAAAAGGACAGGCATCCAAGGTCCAAAACCGATGAAACCGCCGCTAGGCCAGACGCCGCTTCTCAGTGAGGTGCTTTCGCAGCCCCTGACGCCCGCTACCTCAGAGCCACAGGCCGCTTCCGACTCCCACTTGGAGCCGACTAGGCCTCTTAATACTCAAGGTATTGGACTCTCGGAAAATATTCCTTCAGATGGGTCCGGAGCCGCTGAGCAGGCTTCGGCTTCTGAGGGTGTTTTCAGACCTACACAATTGTATGTTAAGCCAACATCAGCTTCAAAGACAAAGACTAAAACAGCTCTAAAGACAAAGAAACAAGTACAGCATTCTCTTGGACAGACTTCCATGCCTAAGAAACAGATGCTCAAGATGGCCGAAGACCTACTTACTTTGATTCCTAGATTCCTAGATTCCTAGATTCATACTAGGCTACCTGCCTTTGTGGGCCATTTTAAGCCTAGCCAACTGCCCCATGTGAGAATCAAACCCTGCACCTTGTGTCTGTAAGGTAAATACCTTGGTCATTATGCCATCATCTTTGATCAGGCGTTCCCATCCCCCTCCTGAAAAGAGGCCTAGGCAAGAGACAGAATATGACTCTTCTGATCAGGTTTCAGTTTCCTCTGATTCCTCTTCTGAACAGGGATACTCTTTTCCTCCTGACGATTATTCTTTTGGGGAAACCCTGCATACCATGAGGGAGCATTTTCACTGGGAGAGCCAAGATTACTCAGAATCTAAGAAAAGGCTCAGAGACTTTCTCTTACTACCTCAGCACAGACCTCTTGCTATTCCACCCATTCTAGACATTGTAGATGTATTTTCAGAGTCCAGCCTGTCTCCTGACTCTTCACCCCCTGCATCTGCAAAGCCAGACAGATACAACAGGGTTCTAGACTCTCATAAATTTCTATACAAGAACCCTGCTGCTGACCCAGAAACTATTTCTCAGGGTCCCAAAGGGGTCGAGGCTTCCACTGCAAAAAACCCTGTCCCCTCTGATAGGGACTCTAGGGCACTGGACAGATGGGGGAAAAAAGTTTGCACTTCTGCTACTTTGTCTGTAAGGGCTTTAAATTGTCAGTTTCATATGCTTAAATATCACCAATACTTAATGTCACTGCTTAAACAGAAAATGTTGACAAATTCTGAATGTTCTGACAACAAGGAAATGCAGGATTTATTGCATGCAGCTGAACAAGTGGGAAAGCATACTTTGCAATGTGGTTTTGATTCACTGGAGGCCTCTTGCAGGGCCGCTGTTATGGATTCGGTCATTAGAAGGCATGCTTGTTAAAGGAACAGAATCTGCCTGATCATGTTAAAGCAAAATTATTAGATGCTCCATTACAGCATGATACTTTGGTGTTAAAGCAGAAGAGGTGTTGAAGAAAATGGAGGACAAAGTGAAATCTATGCAGACAGTTAAGGATTTCTTACAGGTGCAGCCACCCAGATTTGGCAGGAACTGGCCTACAAAGAATTGGTCCTTTCCAGTGTCAGACAGGCCACAAAGAGGCAGATACAGACGCCCCAGAGGCAGATCCCAGCCCCAAGGCTCATACAGGCCTAAACAATGGGGTGCTTCTACCTCCAAAAGCGAGAAGACAAATCACAGCCATACAGGAAACAGTCCCAATGACTTTCTTCTGCCAACACCAAGTACTTATCTTTTGGCAGCCCCCTTAGGGGGAAAACTAGCACTTTTTTCACAACATTGGCACATGATCACCCAGGACAAATGGGTCTTGAATATAGTGTCTCAGGGATACAGGTTCCACTTTCACACCCTGCCAAGGGCAAAAGGTATGCCAGACCTGCCACACAATCAATGGGCAGAGGCACAAAAGCAAGTTTTATCCTTCATGGGCATGAGGGCCATTCGGCGAGTACCACAGCAAGAGCAGTGACAAGGATTTTACTCGAGACTTTTCTTGGTACCCAGAAAGGACAAAGCCTGGAGACCAATACTGGACCTGTCTATTCTAAACACATTTCTCAACATTCCAAAATTCAAAATGTTGACTCTGCAGCAGCTTCTACCCATGCTGGGCAAGAAGGCTTGGCTTGTAACTTTGGACCTAAAAGAGGCATACCTGCATGTCCCAATCGGACAATCTTGCAGAAGATACCTCAGATTCATAGCTGGCTCAATGCACTACCAATTCTCTGCACTGCCCTTTGGCTTATCTACTGCTCCCAGGGTCTTCACAAAATGCCTGGCACCAGTAATTGCATTTTGCAGACAAAAAGGAATTCAAATATATCCTTACTTGGACAACTGCCTTATTCAAGCAGAGAACAAGGACATTCTACTAAAGCATCTGGCGTTTGTAAAAAGATTACTAATTTGCCTAGGGTACACAGTAAACGAAAATAAATCAAAACTAGTACCCTCTCAAGAGAATATTCCTGGGTGCAAGCTTAAATACAACTGCCCAGATGGCTTATATGGCTTATCTCACGCCAGACAAACAAAGGCAACTGACTTCTTACTTCAAAATGTAGACCAGAAAGACCCAGTTATCTGCAAGAAACATTCTGCAGGCTTTGGGCTTCATGGCATCCTGCATTCTGCTAATTCCATATGCCAGACTGCATATGAGGAAACTACAATGGTATTTAAAAATGTTTGGACTCAACATTGCCACAGCCTGGAAACATTACCCTCATTCCCTGCCTGCAACAGGAGTTTCGATGGTGGGCACAGGCCTGTCACCACAACAAGGGACAGCCATTAATTTTACCCACAGCCAGGCAGATACTAACAACAGATACATCAGATTATGCCTTGGGGGGGGGGGGGGGCCCACATGGGAGGAAAATGTATTCAGGGCACATGGCCTGCAAGCCAGATGCATCTTCATATCAATCAAAAAGAGATGCTAGTTGTTCAAAATGCCCTGACAGCTTTCAAGGACCTACTTCATCCAGGACAACTACTGATAATGACTGACAGTACTACAGTCATGTGGTACATAAACAAGCAGGGAGGCACACATTCCTACCCCCTCTGCAGACTAGCCATGGCTTTGTGGGACACAGCATTGACTTATCAAGTTCACCTACAAGCACAATTCCTGCCAGGAAAGATAAATACTCTGGCAGACGAACTAAGCAGAAACCTTATGGACCCCCACGAGTGGAAACTGGATCCACAAGTCTTCAGCATGATAACAAGGAAATGGGGATGCCCAGACATAGATCTATTTGCCTCCCCTCACAACTGCCAACTACAGAGATTCTGCACAATGACTTATCACAAGCAAGAATGGAAAATGGATGCCTTTATCTTTCAGCTGGAAAAACCTAACAGTATATGCCTTTCCTCCACTGCCTCTCCTCCCCAAGGTACTCCTAAAGGTCGGACAAGAGAAGCCAAAAATGATACTGATTGCCCCAGACTGGCCACGCCAGCACTGGTACCCAATCCTAAAGAACTTGTCTCAAGGTCCCAGCCTGGACATTGTCTCAAATTCCTCACTTACTGACCCAACAAAACAATCGGATCCTGCACAGCCAACTCAGGACCTTAAATCTGGCAGCATGGCGAATAATATAGTCATTCAGAACACCCCCCTCTCTCCAAAGCTGTGATGGATGTTATCTTGGAGGCCAGGAGGCCCCGTACCAGAAAATCTTAATGCAGAAAAATGGAAGAGATTCTGTGCTTGGAACCAGGCACAAGGTATTGACACGTTTGTACCAAATATTCCTCAGATTTTACAATACTTAACTGAGATGCTGGACAAAGGCCTATCCTTTCCATCAATTAAGATCCATGCCTCTGCCATTTCAGCCCATTACAATACGGAACCACATATCTTTTCTCATCCTTTAATAAGGCAGTACCTCAGAGGAGCCAAAAACATAAGACCTCCAAGGAGAGCACCAATACCTGCATGGGACCTCAATTATGTATTTGAAAAACTCACACTGCCTCCTTCTGAGCCAGCCTCAACAGCTGATATAAAATTCTTATCCTGGAAAACAGTCCTGCTCCTATCAATAACCTCCGCAAGACATGTCTCTGAGTTACAGGCACTCATGGCTGTGGAACCTTTTATCATTTTCCATCCAGACAGGGTTTCTCTAAGGACGAACCCTACATTTATGCCCAAGGTGGTGTCCAGTGTGGCCCTTAACCAAACCATCTACTTGCCTACCTTCTGTCCATATCCACAGAACAAGGGTGAGAGACTTCTGCATTCTTTGGACATACACAGCTATGCTTCTACTTGGACAGAACTAAAGCTTTCAGAAAGTCTGAGCAACTTTAGTGGCATATGCTGCAGGATCACAAGGAAAGGCTATCTCAAAACAGACTATTTCAAAATGGCTAGGCCATTGCATTCATTTCTGCTACTCACAGCATGGCAAATTAGTGCCTAAGGGCATTAGGCCACATTCTACCAGTGCAGCAGCCTTCCTCAGAGGAGTACCAACCAAAGACATTTTAGAGGCTGCAGCTTGGACTTCAGTGCACACTTTTACAAAGCACTACCACTTACCTCTCTACTCTAAATCCAGAGCAGGCTTTGCCACTGCAGTTCTGCAGGGCCTCATAGCCTCTCCTAATCCTATTTAGCCCAGCCACCCACCCTCAACTTTGGGATTCAACCCAAGAGTAATGACTGCAACAGTGAAACACGAACATAGAACAGATGTGCATCTACCATAAATGTAGATGTTCGAGTGTATTCACTGTTGCAGTCCGGGTTACCCTCCCACCATCCCCCTTTCATTTGCTGGATCTTATCTGTACTTCTCTATTCTATACAACCTATGTGTTGTATTTGCTTGTAGATGAAGGAAGTGTTTACTTTAGTTCATGCATGTTTATTGGCATAATCTATTTAGCCTACCCTTTTGGGGGCACCTGACATCTGGGGCAAGAAAAACTGAAGAAAATGGTGTCGGCTGCATCTTTTATACCCCTGGCGCACTGACTTCAGGGAAGAGGCGACAGCAACAGACGCTGGACCAAGACTTTGGAATTCGGGCTGACTGCGGCTAGCCTTGCCAGCAGGATAACCCAAGAGTAATGACTGCAAACATCTACATTTATGGCAGGTACACAACTGTACTTTTAAAAATGCTTAAATAATGTAAAACCAATAAAAAAAGTCTTAAAATACAATGCATCACCTGTGTAGTATATCAAACTTGCATTGACCGTAGTTTCATTAAGCTAGTAATAGAGCAACTGTCATTTATACCTGGGGATACTGTCTCATCTGCCACACAGTCTCCCTGAATTCCAGTAACGTTTAAAATCACCCCCCTCTCATTATACACCACTCTATCTACAATAAAAAGAAAAACTTTTTAAAACCCTCACACACGTCACTGGCAAAAAAGTGCATTAGTGGTCTTTTTTGTTCTTAATATCCCTGAAATGTTCTGCCATCCTGTCACGTAGCTTTCACGTGGTTTTCCCTACATAAAATGCAGGACAACTCCCCCATAGGGCAATGTATACCATCACTTTAGTGTTACAAGTTTTATGAGGAGATTCGACTGTAGGTCAATTAGAATTTGAGAAGTATAGAAAAGGTTAGGAAGGAGGTAAACCTGGGCAAGTGTCTGTCGTGACTCAATAGTTAAGAACTTTTTAACTTGTGGAATAAAAAGCACCCACAAAAAAACATAAATTTGTTCAGAACAATGGTTAATACTTGGAAACAGTTATGTAGTATACTGGTTGATGGATTAAAGGAGTACTGAGGCCCTGGAGTAATATTCATGTACATTTTTAATGATTTATTGTTACAGATTTCCAGTGTTTGTATCAGAATCTGTTGAGTTGGGGGGCAAGTATACATCTCAACTGTACATAATTTCGCACCGTCTAGATTTTGTCTCACATTTTTGGTTTGTCCCTCATAAAATTAGCTTTTTTCTGACAAGTAATTGACTATTGCAGTCACATTAATAATGGCAGATGTTAGAGTTACAGACTTCATATGCTTCAAAGAATAACTGTTTTCTAAGAGCAATAGTTGCAATCTGTTCCTGATTTTTGGTCTTTGTTCTCCCCATTATTTTTGCTTTTGTCTGGATTTCTTCTTCTAAGAGGTTGATGTATGGGGGCAAGCATCTTCCTCTCTCTCTTTAGTTTGGTTTATTTTGCTGTCTGAGCTTAATTGTTGCTTCTTTTCTCCTATAACTTCATGGCATCATCAAGTCACTTTTAGACATTGCTCTGTCATTTGTCTAATTTAAAATGTTTGTGTTTAATGTTCAAGATTACTACTTTTTCCCCAATTCCTTTGTGATTAAAGGATATTCTTTTATAAATTCACTAGCAAGTAGTCTCTTGTGGCTATCAAATTTCTCTCCAGTGTCCTTTTTAAAATTATGCTCGGAAAAAAATGAATAAAAATGACATAGCCACTACAGTCTTCTGGGAAGCAGACCCTGTAACATTGGAACATTTTATCCAAGTAGATACCACTTCTGGGCAGATTCTGGAGTTCATGTTTATATGCCCACTTTTGGTTTTCCTTTTCCCAGTAAACCAGAAGGAACTGTTGGCTTTTGTGTTTTATCAATTGTGGTTAGCAGTTTATGTATTAGTTTCCCTAAGGTACCCACAAGAAGAGGGGACTGTTTTGTGGAACTCTATGCTTTTAAGAAGCATTGATTCAAGAATATCTGACATGGCTTAGTCGTAAATCACTTTGGCTATGGAGTGTGGGGGTCTTGGGTTCGAGTCTTGCAGAGGCTGTTTATTGGGGGTTGGGAGGGTGGCCTAATGGTTAAGGTGTTTGACTTGCAAACACAAAGTACAGGGTTTGAATCTCACAGTTGATAATTGGCTAGGCTTAAAATGGCTCGCAAGGGCAGTTAGCTTAGTACTAACCTATGAACCTAAGTGTGAGTTGAAAAAATTTGTTTTAGCAGAAAGAAAATCCCTTTCATCAGTCTTCAAACCCCAGATGTCTAGATCAAATATCCATTTGTTTTTCTTCTGTTTTGTTTATTTTATCTGTCCATTGATAACTGGTAAAGGCCATCTACACTAATGGCCTTGGGAGAAAAGCTCCACAACAGATTCAAAAACATTTAAAATAGTAGTTGAGTAATTGTATACAAGGGGAGAAAACCCTGCAACAGATTTAATATTTTGCAATGAGTTGGGGAGAGAGGCTCCATAAAAACATGTTACTGTAGATAAGTAATTAAACACAAGGGAGAAAATCCCCACAACAGTTAAAAACACAGATTTAAGTACATTTGCAGAGATGTTAAGAATACGCTATGTACTATTGCATACTGATGAAGTGGATATCCTGTGTCATGCAAACTAATACATGTAGTTCTTGAAATTATTGACTATATTAAATAATGTATTAAGACGAAAATAGTGTATTCTACTGCCAGAACAGACAGAGGAATAGAATAATAGGGAAAAGGTTTTTAACTGAGACTGTAGCCGCCTTTAAGGCATGAATTCCCTGACATCAAAGATGCTGATGTGCAAGAGTTATTTCCTAAAATAGAGATCCCTGTGTTTTATAAGCTGTAGAAAAACAGCACAGGAATATTTTGATCTTGTGCTAAAGCATATATTCAGTTTCAGGACTGATTCCAAACCATCATTCTTGGGGAAAAGATAGCTGAAAAAAGAGAAAGAGGGCCTACACTTAACTGGATTTTAAGGCTGTGCAAGAGGATTATGGCCTACCTTTCTCATAACCAGATATTTCCCTTATGAGACACATTACTAGGGATTATGGTAGTTCTTAAGTCTGTGTGATCCCCTCCTGAAGACACATGAACTATCTATACTGTTAATTTAATGAAAATGGATTTTTAACTGGCTGTCCAGAATGTTTTCATCTCCTAATCGGCAGTACGCTAAGCTTCTGGAGTGGGAACAACCCAAGCGCGTTGGTCATGTAAGCATTCTGTAGTCACATTATGTATTTCATTATATTCTTTGAAGTTGAAGCAGAAGCAGTGGCACCTGGTTTTAAAAATAAATTGTACAATATGTTAATTTTTCTTTATACAGGAATCTGGCAGTTGACATAACCTTTTAATATTACAAAAGATTAGGCATTTACCATCTCTTTGGCTAGGAGCTTGACATATTTGTGAGAAAAAGATTTACATGTTGGTCACTTTGAGTTTAAGGTTTGTAATTTACCTGACCCATATGACACTATATCAGTCTGACATGTTAAAATTCATGAGTTTCTGTCAGAAGAAAAATTCAAACGAGTCACATCTGCCTCAGGTGATGAAAAAACTTCTTTATTAGCAGCTAACCAGATTACACAGCATGTTGGCCAAGATGATCTCCTCTGGTCAACTTGTTTATCTGACATCAACTTTTATACTGCAAGCAAAACAACTTTTTGTTACATTTCTGACCGTTGACAGTTGGCTATGAAAAACATATAGGATAAACATGTTTATCACAAATTACCTCAAACCAACAGTTAGTACAGAATGTTCAAGAAGTACAGAATGTTCAGTTCAACAATGGTAGCTCAAATTTTCCAGGAGACACAGCCTGCTTCAGTAAATTAACTCTTACTCGGCCGTGCGTCCTTATCCCAGGCTTCACCAAGCTATAACCAAATCTCTTTATTCTGAAATGCAGAAAACAGTTATTATTCAGGTTCATAAGCAATGCTGCATTTTGTTCACAGATGAGGCCCATCTTTGATAGGCATATCCCAACAAATAACATGTTCACTTTGCAAGAAGAGGAAAAAGACAAATAACAGTATGTTTTAAAACTTTTTCTCTTAACATTTCCCCCCTGAAAACACTTTGATTTGTCTTTTATTTCAGCAATATATGGTAAAAACTAAGTTTTTCTTTGCATACATTACTTCATTGGCAAGACAAATTTTTAAACTTCAAAAACATTTGCAAAAAGTCACATTTCAATGTATTCACTTTCACCAGTCTGTTGCATTTGCTTGTACATCGTCTTCGTAACAGCAGTATCAACCAGTCTTTGTAGAAGACCTCTGATACAGGGTATACAACAGCAACCACATACCACCACGATAGCCACAGCGACTCCAATGGACACCAGGAAACTGCTGATGAGATGACTCCATTTTCCAAACCACGCTTGTAGAAAGTCTGTAAAGGGATTATTTACCCTAGAGTTCTCTGCCAATTCTTCGGATAACATTTCCAAACCTTTCAAAGCTCGAGTGATACTTCCATCAGGCGCAGTGTTTGGAATATACGTACAACAGAAAGTCCCAAACATCTTGCAAACTCCTCCTTCTTTGGCCAGGAGCATATCTAACGCAATTCGATTCTGCCATGCCACCTGCGAAGTGGCCTCCAGTTGTTCAGCAATTCCTTTCAATGCATCTTTGGTATAGTTCACAAATCGCTGCTGGTTATAGTAAATGTAGTTGATCCTGTCCACATTCTTATTAGGTTGAACAGACAAAGATGGATGTAAAACCAGCTTCTATTTGGTTTATTGCTTTGTGTATTCATCAGGTACGCCTCTTGGTACGCCAATGCTATCGATGTAGACACCGTTATCGAAAGATTGCTTCGATGCCTCTCTTTTTCTCCTACTCAACCACTTCGACTTTATTTCAGGTTCTCTTACGAAACTGCTTGCTGGGACTGGGAAAATGTAGAATTGCTTGCTGGAACTGGGAAAATGTAGAATGGCAGAATTAACTTTACAAGTGCACAAGTTCCCCTCCAGGGAATCGTAAGCCTTGATATGAGTTTGTTGTCTCCACATAACCACCATACGTCTGCTAAACTATGAGTTTGGTTCTCCAGAAATGGATTCTCATTGCCATTCACAGTAACATTACAATAGTTCTGTCCCATATTGCCATAAGTCTTCCCTGTTCCATCTCTGGAAATGCACATATACGAACCTGGATAGGAAATCGCTGCAGGCGGTTTCTCAACTTTGCTTATGACTGGAAAATGCTGAGTTTCATTTTTGCATTTATCTTCAGTTTTGTTGAAGAATAATTCAGACACGTTAGGTTACCTTCATCTCGCATCAATGGGACTGTCGCTAGTTGCTGTTTACCTTTAGCACAAGAAATACAGTTTTCACGATGTGCTTCTCGGATACTATATCTAACCCAAGATAACCATTCATTATGGTGTATGAATCCCGTCTCGAGTAACAATTGTTCTTCTGTGAAGGCAAAATCAGCTTTACTTGTCGCATTCTTAAGGCTTTGTACTTTAAGTTGGAGGGTCCCCAAAGGATCAGTTCTAGTTGGAAGAGACACTCCGATTCCATAAACTCCTGAATCACTTTCTTGTGGTGACACAATGGTTATAGTAATTACTTCAGTACCTTGGAAATGCGTAATTTTTATTCTTTGTTGCCTGCTTTTATCTTTCTCTGGTATCGCTGCACCACTTTCCCATCCATTCACATCTGTTGACCACCAAACATTTGACCAGGACGTACAGTCTCTATTGCATACGTATTTTGCACGAGTCAAGAAATTATTATTGTTCCATTTAGAACAGTCCAAAATTCCTTCACAAAGTTTCACCTTAAACACAGTAGTAACACCTGTTTGCGCTTGCAGCACCACCATTCCTTTTTCTCTTGCAACTGTTCCTTCTCGTATGGACATATTTACTTTTGCCACCAAAATCATCATCATGTGACAGTTCAAGTACCAGTTGAACATGGCCATCCTCCCTAAGGACTACCTTGCGCCGTTGGTTTCTTCACTGGGTTTGAGATGAACTAACCCCTATTGGGCTAATCCCCCTTTGTAGCCAGACTTTGCGCTCAGAGGTCCGGTGGAGTTTGACCAATATCAATGGCAGAAGGAAGAGCCTTGAGTTTTTTACAGTGGGTGATATGAATCCACAAAGTCCTCTCAGCGATCTTTACAACCGTAGGTGTCGAGATTAGTACTTGGTATGGGCCTTCCCACCTGGGGGATGACCAATGCTTTCTCTTCACAATTCGGATCCACACCCAGTCCCCGGGTGCCACGCTTAACAAGGTTTCATTTCTGGAGTCTGCAAAGGAGTCATTGGTTACAAGAGATTTGACATTTAGCAGCTTCTTCATATAATCCGCTAGATCCTCACCCCCCTCACGTTCCGCTGGCAACAATCCTTGCCACTGCGGGACGTAATATGGTCTCCCAAACAAAAGTTCAAATGGTGTAAGTCCTTTGTAGGAAGGTGAGATTCGCATATACAGGAGTGCCAAAGGAAGGCACGCAGTCCATGATCTATGTGTTTCTGCCATCAGTTTGCGGAGCTTACTATTCAAGATACTGTTGTGTCTTTCCACCAGTCCAGCTGATTGGGGATGGTAAGCACAATGATATTTAAGATCAATTTGAAACACTTGACCCAACTTCTGAACAATCTGGTTAACAAAATGAGACCCATTATCACTGTAAATGCGTCTTGGTAAACCAAATCGGGAAATTATTTCTGTAGTCAAAAGCTTTGCAACTGTTTGTGCATTCGGGTGCTTTACTGGAAAAGCTTCTACCCATTTAGAAAAAGCATCAATAATGACTAAACAGAACCTTTTTCCCTCTGAGGGTGTCAATTCAATAAAGTCCATACAGAGTGTGTGGAATGGATATGGAGGGGTGGGGAATGCCTCCTGAGACTTTTTAACTCCCCCCTGAGCATGATACTTTGCACATAATAAACAAGATAAACAGAATTGCTTTGCATAAGTTGAAAACCCCTTACAAAACACCTTAGACACTATTTGAATCATCGTCTGTACTCCTACATGGGCAGGTCCATGGCTAACCAATGCCGCATACCTAAAAAGGTTTGAGGGTAAGACCATTTTGCCATCTGATGCCCTATACAACCCATCCTGTTGAGTGATGCCATATTTTACCCAACAACATTTTCCTTCTGTGTTGTCAATGTTTGCATTACTTTTAGTGTCTCTAAGTCTAAGAGGTGTCTGGGCTCTAAATCATTGTCATGCAAAAGCAAATCATTTTCTTGAGCTGCCTTTTTTGCAGCCATCCAAAAACACAAGAGCCAACAATATATAGCAAAACAAAAACCAGGACGTCAGTAAAAAAACACTTTAATAACGAGCAAAGCTTTCGGAAATCATCCTTTCTCAATACTAAGATACATGAGTACATTCTCAATATATATAGGTCCCAAGATAGTCACATGACCGACAGCCAAAATCATATGACCCACATTAAAGGCATAACAAGACATATATTAAAAGCTCTTAAAAATATAAATCAAATCACAGCTTAGTTCTACTAAGCTTAATCAATATAGGTTTAATACTAACCATACTGTTTAGGCCAGGAGGTGAGTCACTAGCCAGTCTTAAAATCCATCTATATTCTTTAGTTTCAAGGGCATTATTTATATCCCCACCTCTAACCAAAGGATGTATAGAGTCTATAGCCCTAAATTTAAATGCATGTCCATCTCCACAATCCAAAATGTGTTTATAGAGTGCATTTCTATCTACGTGCCTCCTAATATCTGATTTATGTTCTGTAATTCTTTCCTTCAACTTCCGTGTAGTTTTGCCTACATAGAAGGAATCACATGCCACGCAGGTGGCTAGATATACTATGTGTGTAGTGATGCATGTTGCAAATGTGTGAAACTTAAATCTCTTATTAGTTACTGGATGCACAAAATGGTCACTGTTTTCACAAAAAATATTTTCACAACAGGAGCAGCTATGGCATTTAAATGTACCAAATTTAGATGAAGTGGGAACATAGGTATTGATAGGAAAGTCTTTATAACATAGGACACTCTTTTAAAGTCCTCATATTCCTATAGGCAAAGTGTGGTCTGTTGCCTAGACTAGCTTTCAACTCATCACTAGCCATAAGAATTAACCAGTTGTTACTAATAATCTGCTTAATTAAAGGTGTTTTCAAATTAAATGAAGTCACGTATCTTATAGATGTTTCCTGTATGGTGAAAGTATCAGCTTCCCTTGTCTCAGATGTAGAGCTAGAGAAAATCGGTTTCAATGAAGTCTCCCTGTCCTCTAACAACTTCATCTTCTCATTATGTACATGCACATCACTATACCCACTGGAGGCAAAATCAGTCAGCATGTCATCAAGTTGTTTATAGAATTTATCATTTTCAGTGTTATACCGACTCAGCCTACAGAACTGTGATCTTACAGTCCCTCTAAAAATATGGGGAGCATGCATGCTGGTGGCATGGGTATACCTCCTGCACTTACATCCTTCCTATGTAGGCTCGTGTTGATAATATCCCCATCAATAGTTACATTGATATCTAGGAACGTGATGGTATTGTCTGAAAACACATTTTAAATTTCAAAAGGAGATAATGAGTTTAGAAATAACATAAACTCATCCAGTTCTAATAGTGTACCATCCATAGTAAGAAACAATCATCAACAAAGCGTTGAAAAATTTTATATGTTCTCTATAGGATTGGTATCACAAAATAGGAACCTTCTCTCCCACTGATAAAGCACTAGATTTATGAGGTGTTGGCTACAGAGGTGCCCATAGCCACACCTGTTAGTTGCAGATATAAAGACCCATCAAACAGAAAAACATTGTTCCTTAACACTACATCAATGAGGGTACAGATATTTTCGATCTTCCCAAAATCAGACTGAGGGCAGGAGATCAAAAACTCCTTAGCAGTTCAATTCCTGTATCAATTGGGATAACTGTAAATAAGGAAACTATATCAAGAGTCACAAGGTAATGTTTCCTACTAGTCAGACCTATTCTACCTATACTATACCAAGCCTTAAGTTTAGACAAAAAATCTATAGTGTCACGGATGATGGATTCACATTTTTCTAGAAAAGGTAGAAGTTGGGCATGTAAATATACTGAGATGGGTTCAGTCACCCAGCCAGCACCTGAGACGATAGGTCTCATAGGTGGGTCCAACAATGATTTATGGATCTTTGGGATGCCATACAATTGTGGGGTGATAGGACAGGAAACAGTCAAATAGTTGAACAAATCAATATCTATGTCATCATTCAGTTGTAGTTCATAAATCACCATATTGATATATGACACACAATTTTTAACATCCACAGGAGTAATACATTTAAAAGCCACAGTATCTAACAGCAACAATGACATAGCTGAAATATATTTATCTTTATCCATAAGGGCAACTGCTCCCCCCTTATCAGCTTGTTTAATAATAATGTTCTCACAAGACTGTAATTCTCTATACGCTTTATACTCTTGACATGTTAAATTAAAGCACTTCTTATCAACTTTAAAGTTTGCACTATAAACATTTCTTATCTGCTGTTCACATAAATCATGAAATGCCTTGACTACAGGTGCAAGAACAGGAATAAAAGTGCTAAGTCGTTTAAAACTTTGTTTTTTCAAAATACTGTTGCCAAATACCAATTTAAGACTTAACAGTCTGGAAAACAATTTCAAGTCCGTAAGTGCTGTGACTAAATCATCACTGCTTGAGGGAATAAAGTTTAAGCCTTTAGATAGTAGCGAATAATGTCCTTGATACAAAACAAAGCTGGAAAGATTTAGCGTACCTCTAATGATTTCTTGCTGTACTTGTTCACCCCTAAAGGGCTATCCAGCTTTCTTTTGTTAGATACAGTCACTTTCGGCGAAGCAGAGCTTCTAGGATAGGTAGTACGCTCCTTCACAGTCTCTGCATGTTCAAGAGAAAACCGCTTATTTGAGAAGTTAAGCGTGGTTTGCTGTATCCTCTTATTTTTTGCGCCAGCGACATTTTGTACACCAGTCAGTTGCTTGTCATCCATATGGAGGTTAACCCATTGCTGCATGTTGCTGAAGGGACTAATGAAATGCCTATGGATGATAATACTCTTCCTCATGATGCTCTTTTAGAGTTTAACAAATCTCTAGAGCTTCTGGAAAGAAAAGCTAGTAGTTTTAAACGTATGCAATGGCAGCGCTTCAGCTTTACTGCTTATATTGAGAAAGGAATTGTTCCCAGAGGGCTTAGAATCCTTAAAATGCCCTCTTATGGGAACACTTATCCAGATTTACTCAAGAAGTGGCAACAACTTAATATCAAACTTAGCATTGACTACATGTGTCTCATGAATGACTACTTTCTTAATATTGAAGAAGATCTGAAAAAGAAATCACTATTCTTGAGAATGAGCTGGTAACTATGCCTGCATTTCTGAGTCTATCAGAAAATTACCAGCGTATGATAGAAAGAATGCAAGCATTAGATGCTAAGATGGAGGCTATCAAGAAGCGTAAGTTGCTTAGGGACATCAACGACTTCTTAAAGGGGAATATCTTCTCCTGGCCAAGAGAAAATCTTGTTAAATATAAATATAATGCTGCTACTAAACAAGCAGCCAAACCTCTACTAGATACGCTGGATGAAATTCATGGCAATATCGATCTGCCCCAGCCTGCATGTACCAACTGCCCAGAGTCTAACCCTCCGATTACTGGATCAGATGGTTTGGCCCGTTCGACGCCTCGCACGCAAGCGGGAGCTTCAGCAGCTCCTCTGGATGACAAGCAACTGACTGGTGGTGTACAAAATGTCGCTGGCGCAAAAAATAAGAGGATACAGCAAACCACGCTTAACTTCTCAAATGAGCGGTTTTCTCTTGAACATGCAGAGACTGTGAAGGAGCGTACTACCTATCCTAGAAGCTCTGCTTCGCCGAAAGTGACTGTATCTAACAAAAGAAAGCTGGATAGCCCTTTAGGGGTGAACAAGTATAGCAAGAAATCATTAGAAGTACGCTAAATCTTTCCAGCTTTGTTTTGTATCAAGGACATTATTCGCTACTATCTAAAGGCTTAAACTTTATTCCCTCAAGCAGTGATGATTTAGTCACAGCACTTACGGACTTGAAATTGTTTTCCAGACTGTTAAGTCTTAAATTGGTATTTGGCAACAGTATTTTGAAAAAACAAAGTTTTAAACGACTTAGCACTTTTATTCCTGTTCTTGCACCTGTAGTCAAGGCATTTCATGATTTATGTGAACAGCAGATAAGAAATGTTTATAGTGCAAACTTTAAAGTTGATAAGAAGTGCTTTAATTTAACATGTCAAGAGTATAAAGCGTATAGAGAATTACAGTCTTGTGAGAACATTATTATTAAACAAGCTGATAAGGGGGGAGCAGTTGTCCTTATGGATAAAGATAAATATATTTCAGCTATGTCATTGTTGCTGTTAGATACTGTGGCTTTTAAATGTATTGCTCCTGTGGATGTTAAAAATTGTGTGTCATATGTCAATATGGTGATTTATGAAATACAACTGAATGATGACATAGATATTGATTTGTTCAACTATTTGACTGTTTCCTGTCCTATCACCCCACAATTGTATGGCATCCCAAAGATCCATAAATCATTGTTGGACCCACCTATGAGACCTATCGTCTCAGGTGCTGGCTGGGTGACTGAACCCATCTCAGTATATTTACATGCCCAACTTCTACCTTTTCTAGAAAAATGTGAATCCATCATCCGTGACACTATAGATTTTTTGTCTAAACTTAAGGCTTGGTATAGTATAGGTAGAATAGGTCTGACTAGTTGGAAACATTACCTTGTGACTATTGATATAGTTTCCTTATTTACAGTTATCCCAATTGATACAGGAATTGAACTGCTAAGGGAGTTTTTGATCTCCTGCCCTCAGTCTGATTTTGGGAAGATCGAAAATATCTGTACCCTCATTGATGTAGTGTTAAGGAACAATGTTTTTCTGTTTGATGGGTCTTTATATCTGCAACTAACAGGTGTGGCTATGGGCACCTCCGTAGCCAACACCTACGCAAATCTAGTGCTTTATCAGTGGGAGAGAAGGTTCCTATTTTGTGATACCAATCCCTATAGAGAACATATAAATTTTTTTCAACGTTTTGTTGATGATTGTTTCTTACTATGGGATGGTACACTATTAGAACTGGATGAGTTTATGTTATTTCTAAACTCATTATCTCCTTTTTTGAAATTTAAAATGTGTTTTTCAGACAATACCATCACGTTCCTAGATATCAATGTAACTATTGATGGGGATATTATCAACACGAGCCTACATAGGAAGGATGTAAGTGCAGGGAGGTATACCCATGCCACCAGCATGCATGCTCCCCATATTTTTAGAGGGACTGTAAGATCACAGTTCTGTAGGCTGAGTCGGTATAACACTGAAAATGATAAATTCTATAACAACTTGATGACATGCTGACTGATTTTGCCTCCAGTGGGTATAGTGATGTGCATGTACATAATGAGAAGATGAAGTTGTTAGAGGACAGGGAGACTTCATTGAAACCGATTTTCTCTAGCTCTACATCTGAGACAAGGGAAGCTGATACTTTCACCATACAGGAAACATCTATAAGATACGTGACTTCATTTAATTTGAAAACACCTTTAATTAAGCAGATTATTAGTAACAACTGGTTAATTCTTATGGCTAGTGATGAGTTGAAAGCTAGTCTAGGCAATAGACCACACTTTGCCTATAGGAATATGAGGACTTTAAAGAGTGTCCTATGTTATAAAGACTTTCCTATCAATACCTATGTTCCCACTTCATCTAAATTTGGTACATTTAAATGCCATAGCTGCTCCTGTTGTGAAAATATTTTTTGTGAAAACAGTGACCATTTTGTGCATCCAGTAACTAATAAGAGATTTAAGTTTCACACATTTGCAACATGCATCACTACACACACAGTATATCTAGCCACCTGCGTGGCATGTGATTCCTTCTATGTAGGCAAAACTACACGGAAGTTGAAGGAAAGAATTACAGAACATAAATCAGATATTAGGAGGCACGTAGATAGAAATGCACTCTATAAACACATTTTGGATTGTGGAGATGGACATACATTTAAATTTAGGGCTATAGACTCTATACATCCTTCGGTTAGAGGTGGGGATATAAATAATGCCCTTGAAACTAAAGAATATAGATGGATTTTAAGACTGGCTAGTGACTCACCTCCTGGCCTAAACAGTATGGTTAGTATTAAACCTATATTGATTAAGCTTAGTAGAACTAAGCTGTGATTTGATTTATATTTTTCTTATTATTATATTTTTTTCTTGTATTTTTATATATATTTTTTTTAAAAAATTTTTGTATTAAGAGCTTTTAATATATGTCTTGTTATGCCTTTAATGTGGGTCATATGATTTTGGCTGTCTGTCATGTGACTATCTTGGGACCTATATATATTGAGAATGTACTCTTGTATCTTAGTATTGAGAAAGGATTATTTCCGAAAGCAGCTTTGCTCGCTATTAAAGTGTTTTTTTACTGACGTCCTGGTTTTTTTTTTTTTTTTTTTTTTTTTTTTGCAGCCATATCAGCAAGTGCATTTCCCCTGGAGACCGGATCTTTTCTGTTGGTATGTGCGGAACATTTACATATCGCTATCTGAAGTGGTAGTTGCACTGCATCTAACAACTGTAAAATTAAATCTCTGTGATTTATTGGTTTGCCTGTCGCAGTAACCATTTCCCTATTCTTCCATTGTTGAGCGAAAACATGTACAGTGGAGAAAGCATATTGACTATCTGTATAAATTGTCACTTTTTTACCCTCCCAAGCTCGAGTCAAAGCCACCAACTCAGCTGCTTGTGCAGAATAAATGTTTGACAATCTTTTTGCCTCCAAAACTTCAGTTTCTGTGGTGACTGCATACCCTACTAGTGTTTTTCCTACAGTGTCCTTCTTTGCTGATCCGTCTACAAACAAAACGAGATCAGAATCTACCAACGGAATATCCGTTAAATCTGGTCGGGGAAGCACTTTGTCATGAATGCTCTCTAAACAAACGTGTGGAGTACCTTCTTCTGGAGTCGGCAAAAGTGTCGCCGGATTTAAGAGTAGTACATCTTTCTATGGTCATATGAGGCTGTGTCAGCAGCACTGTCATACACGACAAATGTCGACTAGGAGATAAAAAGGTTATCTTATCTTGCAAAAGTATAGTAGCAACTGAATGTGGAACCCGCAGTTGCAATGGGTGAAACAAAACTAATGATGCTGAGGCTTGTACTGCCATGGCGGCTGCCACTACAGCTTGAACACAATGTGGCAATGCCCTTGCAACAGGATCTAATCTGGTGGAGTAGAAAGCTATCAGTCTCTGTTTATCCCCATGTACTTTTACCAGAACCGAAGTCATATATCCTCCCTTACAATCAACCATTTGTATAAACGGCTTAGAATAGTTCGGAAAACCCAAAACAGAGGATGCTGCTATCAATTGCTTAATTCTATTAAATGCCTGTATTGCCATATTTGTCCACTGTATATCATTTTTAGCTGCCATGGGAGTGTCATAGATTAGTGCGGTCAATGGCCCTACTTCCTCAACATAGTTAGGGATCCAACTTCTACAGAAATTAGTCACACCTAAAAAGGACATCATCTCCCGCTGAGTTGTAGGCATAGGTGCCTCAAGAATTGCTTGTTTTCTTTTGTTCTCCAATTGTCTACCTGCCTGCGAAATTAAATAACCCAAGTACTTTACTTGTGCTTTCCACAATTGTAACTTTTCTTTAATTACCTTATGTCTTTGCTCAGCTAAAAAACTAAGAAGGGCAAGGGTATCCCTTCTACAACTTTCCTGCGTGGGCGAGGCCAACAAAATATCATCTACATACAACAGAACCTGGCTTCCCTCTGGGGGAACAAACTGAGCTAAATTCGCAGCCATTTCTTGTGCGAATATTGTCGGACTCTCACAATAACCCTGTGGCAATCTGGTGTAGGTGTATCTTTTACCTTGATAAGTGAATGCAAACCAAAATCTACTTTCCTTATGTAGTGGTATGGAGAAAAAAGCATTGCTTATATCTATGACAGAAAAATATCTGTGCTGAGGTAGTAAATCATTAAGTAATGTATAGGGGTCAGGGACCACCGGTGCTCTTCGGATCACAGCCGAATTAACTGCTTGTAAATCCTGAACCAACCTCCATGACGCATCCGGTTTCTTTACAGGAAACAACGGAGTATTGCAGGGTGAATCTGGGCATTCAACAAGAATTCCTACCTGTTTTAGCTGCTCAATAACTGGCTTAATTCCTTCCTCTGCTTGTTTACTTGGCGGGTATTGGTGCTTACGAGGTCTAAAACCTGACTTTGGAGTTATACAAACTTCACCTGCTGTTTTCATCAGTCCTACATCCCCTTTACCTTTTGACCATAAATCTACAGGTAAGGCACTTAACGCACTATCTTCCTCTTGGGTTAGGAGGATTTGTCATGCCATTTCTGTTTTGTCATCCCTGAAGTGCACACTTGGTTGTGCCCAAGTCACCCAATTTAATCTTTGTACCTGGATCTGTTGATCTTTCAATTGACTTTCGGACATTGTGTCCCAATTTGTTACCTTTTTCGCCAAATCTACCCAATGTGTCCCCACTGCTTTAGTAATTGAAATATGTGGGCTATAACCTGAGCGATATAAAGAACTCCTTTCCTTAGTCAAAGTACAGGTCACTACTGTATTACCTTGCGTATCCCAAAACATATCATTCAAAATTATCCTTGCACATTTGTGCTTAAAGAATTCTTTTTCAAATTCTTTATCCGGACCAGGGGCCTTTCTGTAGAACATTGTACAATGTAAGTGCGCCGCAACCTGCGGTGACCCGCTCCTAGATTTGCTTAAAGCTAGGTTGATCAAATCTGTATCAACCCTCCCCGGCCTGTTTGAAATCAAGACCTGGCTATACCAGTGAAACAAGTCTTGTACTCCTTGTACCACCAAGCTATCCGCTAACCTTTTCGCCTCAATGCCTTTAGGTGTGGGAATTGTCGCTATTCCAAACAAATGCATCAAATCGCTTCCTAGCAAATTAACTGGACAAACTTTCGATATAATTACCCTACACCTAACAGTTTGGTTTGTTTGCGGATCTGTGAACAATAGAGGATGTGACAGTGGTTCCTTATAGATTTTCCCGTTTGCCACTTTCACAAGGACAAACTCGTCTGTCTCGCAGTTCGGGGGCAGAACTGCTGGACCCAAAAGTGTACGCGATGCACCTGAATCACATAAAAACTCCACTTTCTGTCCCTCAACCAAAAACTCTATCATGGGTTTTTGATCTAGATGCATAGCAATACCCAAATTTGCCAGGTTTATGATTTCACAGTCACAATCCCGCCCTTCCTTCTGAGTGTTCTGACATTCATCGCAGAGAGTGTCTGCCTCATCATCATCACAATCATTCTCACTACTTCTTCTCTACAATAATCACAATAATGAAGCTGTGGGGGATGTTGCCACTCTTCACAGTCGGCAGCGAAATGCACACATCTACCGCACTTAAAACATTATCCACGTTTTAACCTCCCCTCATATTCCTCCGAATGTCCACCCCGGTTTATTTAACGTGTCCCATTTTGGGCCCCCACGTTTTTTTACGCCACCACGGCACCCTTGCCCCCTTTGGTCCTGTACCAAGAATATACCACCATCATCCCCTACTGCTAACACTTGTACTTTCTTTTTCTTTTTTAAATTGAAATGTTGCTCAGCATGCCATGCATATTCAAACAAAGGTTGCAGTCTACATGTTCTATGATCTACCATATGCTTAGTTATAAAACTACTTATCTGAGCCCTACAACCCTTAAGAAAAGCATTTTTCAATTGCTGTTCATACGGACTATCATTGGTCTGATACTGCGGAATCATCATTCCACAATGGTTATTGAACACTTCTGTCAATCTTACAATATAGTGATCTACAGATTCATCATTATTTTGGATGCACTGATTTATTACTGTCCAATCTGCTCTTGGACGCCACTTATCAGAAATTCTCTTTAACAGATCAGTGACTCGCGTGTCTAACACCCCAGAATTATGCTTTAATGTAGTGCCGTCATCTGCCTTACATGTCCAAGTACCACAAACTAAGTGCCAATCTGGACCCAGGATTTGTCGCACTACTTGTTCTACTTCTAAACCATTTAGATGATAACGTAAACGCATACCAACTATGTCCTCAGAAAACTTTTGAAAATTAACCTTGGGATGAGGAATACCATCTGTAGCTCGTTTTACATCCTCTCTAGCCCAGGGACGATAAACTAAAATAGTTGGCTCTTGTCCAACATCCCCTGCTTGTGGGTTTGCAACTTGTATTAAGGGAAGAGCTTCTGAGTAGTCAGAAAGTTTAATGGCCCAACGTCCTTGCCCTGCTGGTCCTGACCTTAACTGCATAGGTTGGCCTACCTGTTGCAAAGCAACCTTGGGTACTACGGGAATTTGCGGGTAAATTGGAGGGGTCACAATGCTTCCTTGAGCAGCCAATAACCCACCCTGCTGTACAGATCCCACATCTTCAGACTGATATTGAGGAGGTTCCGCATGCAGCAGCAATTTCCCCATACGGTGGGGCAGTTGCCTGCCTTTGTACCGCACAAACTGTATGCTCATCCTCCTTATCTAAAAATAAAGCTACTTTTCCACTTGGCACCAGTGATCCCTTTTGATTTATTTTTTCTTTTTCCTGGCACTGTTTTTCTTTTATAGCTCGTTTATTTGCTTCTTCTAACCATTTTTGTGCTTGGGGAAATCCCAATTCTCTTTGCTTTTTAGTTCTAGTTCCCGCATCTCTTTTCAAGTCTCTAACCAATTTTGCACAGGCATTCTTATTCAGTGTACCATCAAAATCATATCTGGACTTCCACTTTTTCAAAAATTTAACATTATTTTTGTTTAAACCTTTCATATACTTAGCATCAACATTTAAACAGGCATCACTCTCACACTTGCAGCAACTCGAACCCATGTTTCCCCTAGATTTCTTATTTTAGGACTGTATCAAAGTTATTTTACAGGGCTTATTATAAAATGGGGCTATCTTAACGGGTGATCCTAACAAAAGAATCTTAACAAGTAATCCTACCCACCCTTAACTAAAAATAAAACCCTTGTCGATAAGGTTAAATCAAAAGAAAATTTATTTTTCATCCTACCTGAACCAGATGAGACTCCATTTCCCCTCTTCGTTCAGAAACCGTCCCTCAGATAGGGATCAGAGAGCGGCCGGCCTCCTTTCAACGACAGATCAGTCGGAGGGCTTTCAGTCGAAGGAATCTTAAGATGAGAAACCCTCACCTGCACAGGTTTTTTGGTCTCTCTGTCGGTCTGATCCGTATCTTCATAGAGGTTTCCGGTCCGAAGGACCAAAATGTCAGAAGAAAAATTCAAACGAGTCACATCTGCCTCAGGTGATGAAAAAAACTTCTTTATTAGCAGCTAACCAGATTACACAGCATGTTGGCCAAGATCTCCTCTGGTCAACTTGTTTACTGACATCAACTATTATACTGCAAGCAAAACAACTTTTTGTTACATTTCTGACCGTTGACAGTTGGCTATGAAAAACATATAGGATAAACATGTTCATTACAAACCAACAGTTAGTACAAAATGTTCAGTTCAACAATGGTAGCTCAAATTTTCCAGGACACACAGTCTGCTTCAGTAAATTAACTTACTCGGCCGTGCGTCCTTACCCCAGGCTTCACCAAGCTATAACCAAATCTCTTTATTCTGAAATGCAGAAAACAGTTATTATTCAGGTTCATAAGCAATGCTGCATTTTGTTCACAGATGAGGTCCATCTTTGATAGGCATATCCCAACAAACAACATGTTCACTTTGCAAGAAGAGGAAAAAGACAAATAACAGTATGTTTTTAAAACTTTTTCTCTTAACAGTTTCCTAAGGAGATTTTTCAATATATTCCTTATCTCACGTCAGCTCTTTAGTGTTAGCTTAAATAAGTTTGAGTTAAAATTATTTTTTTGATTACAAAATGATGTCCATGGTTTGGAACGTGATCTCTCCCAGAGGATGTAGAAAACAAATTATTAAATGTGCCTTCCAGGTAAGAGTTTTCCTCTTTGACTGAGTAGAGGATGGGAATGATTCGCCAATGCCGGCTCGCCAATCCTGGTGTGAGGTTTGGCTCACTGCATTGACAATTGACCCAACATGAAAAGTCTAGTGAGTCCTACTCTGCAAGCAGTGTGTTACTTAGGAGATTACATATGTGCGGAAGCAGACCTTGACCTTACGAGGCAGATGTAGTTGTGCCCGCAGGCTGTTGAGAGAATGGGGATAGGCGGTCTGAGGATTGATTGGTTTGTTCTGTAATACAAACATCCTCACCTCTACTGAAGAAAAAATGGGCTGAAGGGTTGCTGGAGGAAGGAATGGGTCAGTTCAGTGCAGGAAGAGAAGCCATTGGACTGCACATAGAGACACAAAAAAAGTGTTCAGGCAATTAAAATAGAAGGAAGAAAAGTGTTCTCATCCCATGTTTGCAAATGTAATAATGATTGTCCCAGTACAAATGCTCAATTTTCATAAAATAGACCATGCTTCATCAAGATTTTCCATGAAAGCAACAGGATTGGAGGTGAGGCTAACAACATCAGAATCAGCAAGATAACATGATGTATGTACTGGCAGTTTAAACAGAGGACTAAGGCTGAGCTGTAGTTCCTGTGGTAAATGGTTTATTTCCCTCAGTTCTGCATTTACTTACTGTGTAACCTTGAGCGAGTCATTTAATCAGACATTGCTCCAGGGTTACCACTGAAATGGGATTGTGTCCAGTGGGCCTACCTGGTCAACAAAATGTACATCATATATAATTTCCTGCATAAGTATGAGCAGAGATTCCTTCATCACCTGTCCCCCCCCTGCCTTTCCCTAAGCAGTGTAAAGAGGAGGAATTTCCAAACTCCTTGGTGGCTGATGATGTCACATCAGTAGTGGGTCATCTGGACAGCATCACAGAGTATACCACAAAGTTTCTTCACTCTTTTTCATTGCTGTGTGTGTTCTTTTTGTACCAGACTACCAGTTTGCCTAGGCAGCTCTACTTATGCAGAGTTTTTTGGATGTGTCCAACTATAGAACTGGTTCTAGAGATCGTGAGAAACTTTTTTTTTCCTGGCTTCACAGAAACACTCTGTTTAGTTCCATCCTATTTGTGTCAGATTTGAATATTTTTTTATGAAACCAGTACATTTCAAGATGTTGACCCCTACAGGTCACCATACATTTCTCAAAAATATGCCTTTTTGTTGAGTGTGATGCACAGGAGTACTCCCTTATATCTTTCTTTTTCCCTTGTGGTCTTATTGTGGGGGATTTTGAAGCTTCAGGGTAAGAAATTCCATTTTTATTGTGCTGCTTCGGCCTTTTCATCAGCACTGATGCCATTGAAAAAATGCTAGGCAAGCAGTTGAGTCATATCTGAAAAGTGAGGAAATTCATGTTTACCCTTGGATGACTGCATGTTGTATCAGCATTTCTGAAAGCTTTGTACCCCCTACTTATCAGACTTTTGTATGTTTTCTTTACCAAAGCTTTGTCCCAAAATATGGAAGTCTGATCCGGTTCTTCAGAAAAATTTTAGGAGAAGTTTTAGACACAAACTTTCATAATGTTTCCGATGGGAGAGGGTCCCAGGTCAAAGTGGTGATGTTTTCAGTTGGGCTTTAATAGGCTGAATTACCAGGCATTTTATTCCTGAAGGATACTGTAAGTTCTTGTTCTCTATCTTTATGGTTATTTATGCAAGGCAGCACATCAGAAAAATGCAGTTATATGCAGAACTTAAAAATCAGATGGAACAGCAAGTAGAGTACAGCCTTCCTCTGTTCCGCTCATCAAAGTGTTACAGTGATAGATCAGTAACTATCTATGACTCCAAGTCTGCACCTTGTTTCCTCTTCCAGACTAAACTAAAATTTGATTGCAGGTTCTTCGGATTACATTTGAGGAGCCCACTTATCAAGAGCTGTAAATGCAGGTTACTTACTTTGAATATCTCAACAGTTTTTTTTTTTCCCTGTTTTGGGGGGGGGGGGGTCAGAAGGCTGTGAGTTTTATTCCCACAACAAGTGACTGGATTAATTTTTCCATTGCTGACACTGCAGTACATTATAAGGGGGAGGATGAAGTACGCCAAAATATGTCATCCTTTGGATGAGATATTAAAAATATTGCATGGCATCAGTCAAACAGAGCATGGGAATTTTGGATACCTGGCCCAATTTCCCCTAGTTGGTATGAATGCCATGTACAGTCTCTCCTGAAAATAGGCCATGGACCTATTAGTACTGACCTAGATAACAAAACATAAGTATGGGGGTTGGTTGGAGGGGGAAGGTATCTATGCAAAACTGGCTAGCTGTTCACATTGAAATCTTTCTATAAAGTTGTCCAGCCAGGGTCCCTTCAAACAGTGACAGAAATTCTGTTGTAGGTTGCTTCATTCCCTCAAGCAGTGGCAACAAAGCGAAATGCCCTTTTGTATGCCTTCTCTTCACTTTTTATATACGAGAAATGAAAACTCAAATAACTTGCATGAGCCAGTCCATGCATTTTCAACTGAAGGACTGTTTGTAGCAAACTGTACTGAACTCTAAACTTTTCTAAAGCTTGAGCTCCTCCCCCTAACTTCCAGTCCTCACTTTCCTCTGTTCTACAGATCTCATTTGACACTTTCATGCATTGGGTGCAGATCCTTGGGCTCGAGTGCTGCTGTTTCAGAAAGTGCTATTTTTCTGTCCTTTTGACTTCACCTAGCCAGTTTAGGAGCACGAGACTCAGTTCCGTAGTAACCATTTTTTTTTTTTTAGGGAAAAACAAATTCTCCATTTCCAGCGCTAAGGTCATTATAGACCACACTTGATTTTCCCTTCAGTTTTTCTTTTCTGGCAGCAAAATGATAAAAAATGTGATAAATCCAGCATTTTAATTATTGTTGTTGACTGTGTTTTCATAATGCTGGATGTAATTGCTGTGATGTTGATAGATTAGATTATCCAGCAAACACTTCCTTTCTGCCCCGCCCCAAAAAGGAATGATGAATAAGATCCTCTCCTGACATTGTGCCTAGGGGCAGATCTTCTCAAGGTTGGCTGTAAAACATGTAAGAACTTTGGTGTAGGACTTTTACTAGAAAGAAAGAAAAAAAAAAGTGAGCTGATTTTTGGAGGCTTCCTGCTGTCTGGAAAAGAAGGGTTAAGATTGAGAGGAAAATGAAACTGAGATAAAAGGAATAAACAAAACTGAGGGACACCAATAGGCCCACATCTTCAAAGCGGCTGAAATTCAAGTTTTGCCAAAAAATCTGTTTAGTCTCAACAGAGACCTGTCAAATGTCTGTCCACAGTCTCTGAGTTGACTGCAATTTCTGTTCCTGCTCCAAGGGGGAGACTTGCAGCTGCTCTTCAAGGCTGGAGTTGTCTAGGTATCTGGAATATCACTGTTCATCAGCATTACCTGTGGTTTCAGCAAGGAGCCCTTCTGTGTACATGGAGTAGGAATGGATGATGAGGGCCATGGTCAAGGCCCCGTTTGAGCCTGGTGTACTCTTGTTTCCCACTGTATCTAGGTGGCTAGAGAAGAACTGGTCTGTTGATGATTGTAGGCTTCTTCCCTAGGCTTAGTTATGGCTCTGGGAGCAACGGAGCTGAATAAAATACCTTGTCCATGTCAGTGTTGACCCCTTGGTACGGGTGGTTTTGTCACAAGACTACTGTGTTGAGAACTCCTAGGCACCATGTAGTTTGATTGCTCACCCCCAGGTATTGCACCAGATCCCTTTGGACCATTCTTAGTACTAGACTCACTCGTATCTAACCCATCAGTGCTGAAGTGATTCGCTGCACTAGTTGAGACTTTGTTTCTGGTCATTGTAGTCATGGACTCTGCACCAACTGTACAAGGCCTGATGTATTTGTTATGGCACTGGCAGTCTCAAACTCAATATTTCAAGTTTTTGGAACTGGTAGTAAGGCAACCTTCTAGGCTGAGCATTAGTGGAGATGCACCTATGAAATAATTTCATTGCAGTCTGCAACAAATCTCTTGTTACATCATCATTCACTGACATTGACCTCTGTCAACATACTGAGGATCATGGCAGCTACAGTTCACTCGATGCCCTTAGTAAGATTCCCCATTAGAGTTTTGCAGTGGACCTTCTTGTGTTTGGTATTGTCATCTGGAGGACTCTTTTTGCCAAATTTGATTATCCAAGTCTTGTCAAAGATGTCTGCAGTGGTGATTGCTTTTAACAAACTTGGAGAAGGTGTCCCTTTACCCTTCCCCTACCATCAGTTACAGTCGCCATGGGCAGATCTACTTGGGTTGGAGTTGGGGAGGATTCTTTAAGGCAGACAGTCCGAGACTTGGATTCAAAAAGTGGCTGTGTTGGCCACCATTATGCTGAAGCTGAAGGTCGTTCTTCTAGCACTGCAGATGTTGCAAGACTGCTTTCCCCAGGGTGCATTTGCTGTCCACATAGGTAATGTCTGTGGTGCAGTACATCAGCAAAAAATGTGTGGGGGGGGGGGGCTTGGGACTTTGTTAGGAAGCTGTGATGGTCTGGCAATGAACAATAGACTAAATGCTTTCTAATAGCAATACATATCCCAAAATGAGCCAGTTGACTCATTAGTGGGCACACTGGACAGGCTCAGCAGGTGTTTCCTTATGCCACACAAGTAGTTCCTCCATCTGATAACACCCTAGCAGTGGAGTGTCATCCATGATAAGTCCTGCTACCAGCCATTTGCTTTTCCAGCCATTGCCAAGTGTAACAACTTTTTCTCCCTCATCCTTCCACAAGGACCGACTCTCCAGAACACTTGAAGCCATCAGTGGCCAGAGAGGCATCTTTATGCCTTCCTACCCTCTCTCTTAATTATGCGGTTTGTACAAAAACAAAGCTGTAAAAAGTCCATAGTACTTCTTACAGACTTTTTTTCCTTTAGTTCTGAAAAGTATGCCAAAGAAGAGGGAATCATAACTTTGAAAAACAAGCCCTTGCTTCTAGAGTCTCACTTGTGTCTTCTATCCCTTCTCAGGTCTAAACTTCCTCAAGCTAACTGCATAGTATCACTAGTTCCCTTGATGGGCAGGTACCCTGCATACCCACTGATGGTCTATATCATTACTACAGCCCTGAAACCCTCTTGAGAAAAATTTAGAATGGTAAATGGAATGTTTCATCTATGGGATACTAGACAGGGATGATGTCCATTCACAGCTACTTTTCCCTTCTGTCCTACAGTTTCTGACAAATGATGTTATAGTCTTTAGTTTCCTTAAGAGCACATTTGGCAACTGTCTCATATTTTTGACAACATTTGGGTTCTGTTTCTCTCACTTTTGAAAATATTTGCAGAGCCTTTTTTAAGGGTACCTTTCTGCTGAGATCTGTTAAAGATCTCCTTGGGATCTCAACTTCATTTTTGAAAAAATAATTTCTTCTCCTTTGAACTGGCTGTCATGGCAAACCTTACCCAGGAAAACCCTTTTATAGTGGTAGTAACTTTGGCAGGGAGGGCTCTCAGCTTGTTGCATGCTGTACTCCTTAATCTGGCTTTTCATAAAGACAACATCTTTATGAACTAACCCGGCCTTATGCCCAGTGTAACTTCAGTTCCTAATTTTAACCCATCAGTCTACCAGTTTCTGTTCCTTAGTAGTTCAACAAAGGAGAATGCAAGTTACATTTCTTTGTTCACGAGCAACTAAGATTCTACATACATAGAAGAAAAGATTCTAAAAAAGATGATCGACCTTTGTATGTCAGTGTATTGGAGGCTAGAAAAGAGACTGTGTATCCAAATTTATGTTGTCTAGGTGGATGTTGGACTGTATTATTGCTACATTTCTAGTAATAATGCAGTTCCAGGGACCTAGTGCCCATTCAGCTACATGCTGTATGGCTTAGTTGTTATATTATCTACTGAATTATTTCTTTAGAAAACTTTGTGAGCTGTGTCATGGGCTTCTCTGCTTACTTATCCAGCATACTGCATACTTATCTAGCTTAGTGTTCTCAAGGTCCAGGTCTTCCTTCTGTTGGTTCCGTTTTGCTTAGTATTCTTTAATAATGCCACTCCCAAGCGTAGCCGGAGACTTTTCCCTTAATTTGAATTTGGTGAACTGGATCATGTAAGACGCACAATGTGGACATTTTAATCTTCATAATCCATGTCAATGCACTTTTGCAAACTTTCATTACTTCTTTCCCCTTTCCAAGTTGTCACCATTTTTTTTCTTTTGGACAGGCCTTGTTGACCCTACCCAAGGCCTTTAGTAATGTTCCAATTACCTTCTGGGCATCCTTATGTGCAACTTTTTCTCTTTAAAAATGTCACAATGGCTTCTAGATTTTATTCCAGCAGACACAGTCAGAAGAGAGGGAAGTAAGGGGGCATTGCAGGTGTTCACAGAGGAACTTCGAGCATTGGAGAAAGGCTGTGATGCAAATGTTTGTACTGGCTGCAGTGGCTAGTCAGTTATTTGTAGTACACAGACAATGATCATGAAGATCTAGCATTTGGGTGAGCACAGAACTTTCATGTAATCCTTGATAAATGCTGGCCAAGACTACCGTGGTTCACTTTTTCCTAACTCGTACCATACATTTTTATTTAAAATTTGTTTTATTGTGAAAGTCCGACTTGGAATGAGCCAGTTTTCAGAGGAGGCCCAGGAAGAAACACTCCAGATGCATGTCTTTGTAACGAGGGACGAAACCAGAGCACCCGGAGGAAAACCCACACAAATGCAGGGAGGATATGCAGACTCCACACAGAAGGCACCCCAGCTGAGAATCAAACTGGTGAACCTCTTGCTGTGAGGTGACAATGTTAACCGCTGCACCACTGCACCATCCAGTTGGAGCCATAGCACAATTGCTCTGCAGAAAGTACCCTCTTGGCAGGAATGGAAATTGCCACATCCCAACCTTGGCATTCTTTCTAATGGCAAATGTCAAGCATTCTATTATTTATTTTATTTATTTTCTAGGGAAGTATTAGTGACTGTTGAGTGTGTGTGTGTGTGTGTGTGTGTGTGTGTGTGTGTGTGTGTGTGTGTGTGTGTGTGTATATATATATATATATATATATATATATATATATATATATATATATATATATGTGTGTATATGTGTATATATATAATTGTGTATATATTATATATATATAAATCAGAATTTTATATATATATATATATATATATATAAATCAGAATTATATATATATATATATATATATATATATATATATATATATATATATATATATATAAATCAGAATTTTATCTAGTTAAATATTCTAGGTTTTCTGTGCCTGTTTTAGTTTACTTCAATGTGTATTAAGCATCCAGCTTATTGTGGACTAGC
>NC_056737.1:317945480-317980480 GCF_019279795.1 Protopterus annectens | reverse complement strand
GATCTGCAAGACCATAAAATAAAAGGTGTTATACATAGCAACATGCTGTGCTAAAGAGTTATGCTTAGCACCTATTCTAATGTTCCTGGCATGTTGTAATATCTGATCTTTTAACAACCTATTCATCTTAACCACATAGAATGAGCAACAATGTTCACAATGGGCTAAGTAAACTACATTGTTAGTAGTGTGCTCAGAATATGGGGGGGGGGTGTACCTTGTTTGTTATCGGCTGGACAAATCTGTTGCCCTTCTTAATGAATGAGCATGCCTTGCAACGCCTGCAAGGAAACGTACTAACTCTTGAAGAGATGGTTTTATGTGCCATGGGAGTTCCTTTACATAATCTCCTCCTTAAGTTCCAATTATTCTTAAACACAAAAGATGGTTTGTTCCCAATATACCTTTTTTTAGACCATCATCAGTCGATAGGATTTTCCAGTTGTCATTGATCACTTGTGCGTATATAAATAAAAAGCAAAGTCTCCCACTCCACAAGTTAACGCTGTAGTTCTGTAAATAAAGAATCAAATAAACTAAAGAGAAAAAAACGGAATGCAGCGAAAGTAAGGATAAAATTCCAAAATTTAATTCCAATGGTTGTGCACAAACGGATGAGCGCTTTCACTATGATAGCTTCTTCAAATCCTTCTACAAAAAATCCCCACAAATCTGTTCTTTATATAAAGAACCCAATCAATAATTCAGCAGTTATCCACATACATCTGTAGTTTGGTTTCAGTGTTGATTCACACTTTGTCATATTTAGGCATACCAATGACCACATGTACTTGTTCACACACATCTTTAATACTTTTAACATGATGCATTTGAGTGTATGTTATATGAGCACTTTTTATTTATATGTTTTTATATGTTTTTACATGCTTGTGTATGTCTTTTATATATTTTTTAATGATCTAGTGTAGATGAGCCCTTTAAAAAATTTTTTGATCTTTCATTAATTCATTTTTGGAATTTTATCCTTACTTTCGCTGCATTCTGTTTTTTCTCTTTAGTTTACTTGTGTGTATATCTTTAAACTAATACTTTGATTTAATTATAGCATTTTTTCCTTGGGTACACACCTGCCATCAATTAAAGTTCAGCTGTCGTAGTAGGATTTTCCTGACATTTACTCAGTTGCCTGCTACAGCAAAGCCATGGTTCACAGAGAGCTTATGACGCATCAACGGGATCTCATTGTTGAAATCAGTCCGGAGAAGGGTACAAAAAAGTTTCCACAGCATTGGATGTACCATGGAATACAGTGAAGGCAGTCATCAAAGAGTGGAGATAATATAGGACAACAGTGACATTGCAAAGAACTGGACATCCCTCTAAAACTGATGAAAAGACGAGATGAAAACTGGTTAGGGAGGCTGCCAAGAGACCTATAGCAACACTGAAGGAGCTGCAGGAATTTTTGCAAGTACTGGTTGTGTCCTACATGTGACAACAATCTCCAGTATTCTCCTATGTCTGGACTACAGGTTAGGGTTGAAAGATGGAAGCCTTTTCTTACACAGAAAAAACATCTAGGCCTGGCTAAAATTTGCAAAACAATACATCAAGTCTCCCAAAAGCATGTGGGAAAATGTGTTATGGTCTGATGAAACCAAGGTTGAACTTTTTGACCACAATTCCAAAAGGTACATTTGGCACAAAAACAACACTTCACGTTACCAAAAAAACACTATCCCCACGGTGAAGCATGGTGGTGGCAGTATCTTGCTTTGGGGTTGCTTTTCTTCAGCTGGAACTGGGGCTTTAGTCAAGGTGGAGGGAATTATGAACAGTTCCAAATACCAGTCACTTTTGGCCCAAAATCTTCAGGCGTCTGCTAGAAAGCTGAATATGACGAGGAATTTCACCTTTCAACACAACAATGACCCCAAGCATACATCCACATCAACAAAAGAATGGCTTCACCAGAAGAAAATTAAAGTTTTGGAATGGCCCAGCCAGAGCCCAGACCTAAATCTGTGGGGTCACCTGAAGAGGGCTGTGCACAAGAAATAATGTCACAATTTGACACATTTAGAGTGCTTTTGCAAGGTAGAGTGGGCAAATATTGCCAAGTCAAGATATGCCATGCTGATAAACCCCTACCCAAGAAGACTGAATGCTGCAATTAAATCAAAAGGTGCATCAACAAAGTGTTAGTTTATGCAACCAGCTTATTGTACATTTATTATTTTTTATATTATTTTCTCCGAACAGATTTGTTTGTTTTTCAGTTGCTTTGTACAGGTTATAGGTCACATTAAAAGTGGGTAAAGTTTTGTAATGATTTATTTTGGTCTCATTTTTTTATATCACAAAAACTTTGCGTTTTAACAGGGGTGTGTACACTTTTTTTTTAATTATCCACTGTATTTGTGCTTTCATAAAATTAATGCAGTGTGTTCTTTCCAGCTTCTTTGGTATAGCTGAAAATCTCAAGCTTTCCCTACATGCTCTACCCTCTAATTCTGTTATTTTTTTGACACATCTCTTCCTGAGCAGTCTCATATTCAGCCAGCCTTTTCTTTATTTTGACTTTTGATTTTTGCAGCTTTATCTCATCTATGTTTAAAGCTTCTTCCATTTTTTCCAGCCTTTTGTTGTGTGCGTTAATGTACTCCTCCAGTATTTTGTTTATTTTAACCAGGTCTGTGAGCAGTTGTCTTGTATCTTCCTGTAGGTTACTGGAAGTCATGTGTGAATGTTGCATTGCTTTTTGCTGAACAGCTGCAGAACTGTCCCCAGTCAAGGTTTTGTCATCACTTTTTCTAGCTGATTCTTTTCCAGGTCGTCTTTTGCATTTCTTTATTCCTGGCATTTGGGCTGTTCACTTACTAGCCAGTTCCTGAAATTTACCCATAAACACAAGTCTACTGGCCTTCTCTGCTGACTTTCTGTTTTCATGCTGGGAGAGCTAGAAACTGTTACTTAATGTGCAGCCATCTTGGAAGACCAGTAATCAGTAGTATTAACAGACATCTAACATTTGGGGTTTTATTGACTTTCTGTTATCTATTTCTTTCCTCATTCTTAATATGTCCATTTCTGTTAAATCAAGCAACTCTTCTGTTGGATCCTTTATGTACATTAAGATGAGATTGTCCAGAAGGATCATTTTCACTTCATGACCCTACCCTTCAGTCTCTTGTTACACCCCAGAGTTTTCATCACATGCATCATCACTATGACAGCAGCATTGAAGCTCAAAAATTTCATTGACTTTACTTGGAAAATAGTTTTGACTGTATGGGCAATTAAGAACAAGCTTTGAAAGGCATAAAAAGTCTTCTTGATATCATGTAGTCCCTGGGTATCGCTATATCCAAGTTATATTTTCTTTCACTTCTGACTTTCCATGGTTGTTCCATAGATATCTCTTTACTGAATAGAGTCTCATGGAATTTAGACACTCGTTCTCCAAATAGAGATGACAAGATGAAAACTATTTGTTACCTGTCTTTGAATTTGATGACTGCCTTTTGCTTTTGGTTTCTTCTGCAAAACATTATATGATGGCCATACAGTGGACCCTCAGGGTTCATCAGTAACAGACCAGAGACCCACACAAGATGTGATTATTTGAATCTCCAAGGTGTAAAAATTTTTGGTTGCCTCAACCTTGTGATTTATAATAAAACTTATCTGGATCCTCCACTGTTAGTGACATTTATCCACTGGTGCTTCTTAGCTAGGAAGTTTTGGACCTCCATGTGCAGCATTACATTTTAGGAGCTTTGGTCCCTGTCCAAAATCGGACTACATATCCGAGTTCTGGAGATGGGAATGTGCTTCTAGGTGTACAGACCCTAGTTCAGTGAAGCTTCAGTGAGGCAATTTTGGTAGACATCCTTCCAAGAATATGGCTCTGAACAAGCACAGGAACATTCTTTTTTGTCCTGTTTGCCAGGAGATCATGCAAGTCTAAGACTGGACTATTTGGAAGTTGTAGCTTTGATTGTTCATAGTCTAGGGGAATTAGTTGCCTAGCAGCCAGGGTGAGTAGGAACCTGTTTTTTCCCTTCCTTTGGTCTGTTAGTCCATTCACAGCAAGTGATATTTTTCTGGTTTTGGGTTTGCATGCTGTGCCAGCCTCTGCGTATCTTCAGCAAAGGTGAAAATGCTGCAACTTAATTCTTTTTTTTTTTTCTTCTTTATGTGCACTTCACAGGTGTTTTGAAGCTTCGTTTTACCAAAAGGAATAATGTATATTCCTGTGAGTTTAATTTTCTTATGAATGTAAAGCATGGGAACAGTTAGTTAGGATCTTTTTTCTCCCTGCAGGTTTAGTTTATTTGTCCAGTGTGACTCATATTTACCTACTGCAAATGGCTGTTTAATCAACACATTTGTATCCCAGGCTGTACCCACTGGACTGATGGTGTAGTTGCTTTAATTCTTTTTATAGCTTGTGCATTGTTGCGCTTATCTAATTTCATTCTCCGATCTTGACAAATGCATTTAACACAGAATATATTTTTCCTTATACTTTTTCTTATAGCCTTTACAGCCAATGATCTGGAAACATTACACATTGATAAGATGAAATAATTGAGACAAGGGAATGCATTATATTGGAACCAATTGTTGGAACAAGGCAAGGTACTTTGTATAAATCAAATAAATACATTTGAAATAGACAAGAATGTGTGGTTACTCTTACAATCTTTGAGGCATTATATCATGAATAAAATGGATTTAAAGCAATTATCTGTCAAACAGAACATGCCTACATGTATTGATTATATTTATTGTTAATCAACCTTTCCAAGTTAATGGCTGTTTGTCCAATATTTTGTTTTAAGTTAAAAAAAAAATATTAAAAATCATACTGGAACTACTTTGCATCAGTAAATGATCATACACCAACAGAAGAAGATAAAAAATCTATTCTCGAATCTTCAAAACATTCTACATTATCACTTTACTGGCATCTATTTACTTGGCGATTTGTACACAGGAGTTTTCTTACACCACAAGTTATCCTTGATGTTTGCTAATGAATAAATATATTGGAGATGTGAAATAAAATTAAAAGCTTACTGGCAACACATTTTTTATGAATGAATATGGTCTTAAAGAGTACTGCAATAACATTATTTTTTCAAACTGTGTTTAATGATAATTTTCAATTGACTAAATCATTGGTCTTATTTAATTCTCCCATTCCCAAGTGTGTTCCAAAGAAAAGTTTTCCAATTCTTTGGACTCTATTAGCCATAGCTCTTGGTCATTACTTCTAACTGGAAAAGTGCATCTCCTCCACCCTTTAAGGAATATAAAAAAATTGCTTTAACAGTTGGTCAGATGGAAATTTCTACTTTAAAGAATAGAACCAACAGAATCACCTCATGTTACAACATCTAGCAGACTTATGGTAGTATTGGAGAAAACTGATACAAATGTACATTAATATGATGTTTATTCAAACAAAGTTAAAATCAATATTTATATTGTATGGGCACCAGTGTAAATAGTTATGATGTTATACAGTGTTTTTATTTATAATTTCTTTCTTCCATGATTGTATAATTTTATTGTTAACCTCAAGTTTTTTCTCTTTTACATATGTAATCAATAGTATATTGTATTTTTGTTTTTTTTTCATGTATTGTTTTTTTTTTTAACAAAAACAAATTAAAAACAAAGTGATTAAATATTTTTCCTTATAGGCTGCCTCTAAAAGGACAGATCCTTTTATCACTACTACACCTCCCTTGGTCCTGCATTTTATCAGATCTTTATGGTACTACCACATTTGCTTTTATAAAATTCATTTATCTGCCAGTCCCATCTCTTGGGTGAAAATAGAAGATATTGGCATCCATCAGACTTAAGCTCTTTCTTATACGGCTGTTCTCTACTTAGATTGACACAGGGAGTTCAATTCCCCATTTACTTCATCCTTGATAAGTTGACCTTGCCTTTGTTTGAATTTGTTGTGCAGAACTCATTTTTGTTATAGAAAATCACAATGCTAACTTCTTCGGCATTTGTCTTCATATATAGGGTTCGTTGTGCACTGACTGTTTTTCATTACTAAGGTTGCAACGGACTTCACCTTTATCCAGTTTAGTCATTTCCTAGTATATTTCTGCTCTGGGCTGTAACCTGGTGCTCTTTTCCATCCATAAAGTGGATGGACATAGGCAGTATGGGTACAGTGTTGTGGGAACCAGGCAGTTAAATGATGTCCAATTTATGTACTTGTCTAGAGAAAGGCAAAGGAAAAAAGTTTTCCAAAACACTGCATTTCGTATTTACTATTTTGTTATGAGACAACCAGTATTTTCATGAAATAATACATGTTCAGCTTTTGAGGTAAATGGTTGTGCACCCAGCATTGTTCTTGCCTTATTGTAGTTTATCACATGAAGTAATACAAGAATCTGCATTAAACGAATAATCTGGTATGAAATAATGGCAGACTTGAGCTTGGTGGGAAATACAGTGATAAGTAATGGGTAATGGTAGAAAAAACTGTTGACACCAGAACTGTGGGGACTGCAGACTGCATCAAAGAAGAAATGTGGAAGAAAAGGAAGCCCTGTAGCAAAAGAAAGGGTTGCAAGAGGAGGGAAGCAGCTTTTATCTCTAATATTTAACATCTACCTTAGGAAAATTTCTTTAGGGTCTGCTTGGGGTATAAAAATACCTATGCAAATGTTTCCAAACAAAACCATTAAATCTTCTAGACTTGGTTGCATACTTGGGAACCATAACAAACAATGAGAGAGTAATAGATGTAAATTTTAACATAACATACCGGTTTCGGCTAAACGCCTTCCTCAGTGTACTTACATTCATTATGATGAAGCAGTTTTCTTTAAAAAGTTGTAATACACCAATCCCAACATTCACCTCATGAATAATTAAACAATAGAAGTTGAAAACGCACATAAATTTAAAGATACATATACATTTCTCAGACACATCAGTGTCTATGCTTATAATACAAAAATAATCACCAAATTGTAAAGACAATTGCTATGAATACCAAAAGTGATATAATAAAATAAATATATGAAAAATATATTTATCCGACCACCACATTGCTAATTTTATTAGAGCTGTTCATTTAAACCAGGTAAGTTTAATGATCATGTGCATTCTTTTTTGTCTAAAATATTGAGCCAACCAGCTTTCATAGTTCTATCTCCCATGATTCTATCAATGATGGTACTGTATGTTATTTGTATAAATCATCGCAATGAGGCACATTTTGTTCATACTTACGTTTTTTTGTGGCTGTGAGTTGGATTTTCTTTCCCTTCAAACTATGACTGTCCTTTCTGAGGTTTGTTGGCCATTTTAGTTTGTGTCAACTTATTCCTGTGAGCAGTGGTGGTGTTTCTGAGACGTATACAAGTCTTTGCAACGAGGGAACATTTTTGGCTGTATTCATGTTTCCATGTGGCTGTGTGTTGGCCCATGGTCAATTTTTTTTTCCTTTACAGTTACTGGATGTTAAAGGGACGTTTACAAACAGATTTTGGTTTTCAAGTGAATCTGTTGGTTGACCAATGATGTTCATTGGTTTTACTCTGGTTTGCTCTGTATATTAATGTACATGGTGGCGTTTTTCACTGAGGATATAGTCTTCTATAGATTTTATGTTCTGGCTATATGGGACCTTTTTAACAGACACATGTTTCAAAACTGGGACTTTTATACTTTTGAAACTGATGTTCACTTTAGTCTCATGTGGATTTGAAACCTGCATGAGCTGTTTCCGGGTCTATATTAGATAAAAAGTGAACATTGATTAATCGACCGTATGTAAGCGAAAGCTTACAGTCTCGAACTGTCAGATCAACGATTTTTTTCCTAGGGAAAAAAAATCTCTGATCCAAAACACATACACACAACACAAGCACACCAAACAAACAAAAATCCACACACATGCACCTAAAATCTGATACCTAACCCTACACTAAACTATGCACACACCACTAACTATCCACTTACCTTAACCCAAACCCTAACACTAAGGTCAGTCACTATCGCACACTCACCTCACTCGCTCCCTAACCCTAACTCACTTAAATCCGCCCTAACCCTCATGTCCACACAATTGCACACATACCTAACCCGAGCCCTAACCCTAACTCACCTAACACTCACATCCACACAATTGCACACTTGCCTGAATCCGACCCGTAACTTTCCACCACAGTACTGAAAATACTGAAGCAACAGAAACGGACAACTGAATTCTTTCCCTAGGAAAAAATTTGAGTTTCTGTTGCTTCGATATTTCTGACTTTCGCTAAATTAAGGTCGATCAATCGGCGTTCGCTTGTTTAAGTGTTCGCTGATCTAATATAGACCAGCTGTTTCCATCTATTATATGTTTTGCTGCAATCAAAGGACTATATTGAATTGTTATATTTCTCTCTGTTAGAAGTGCGCTGGTATCATTTTCATCAATGTGTATTAACTTGTTGGCGCCTAATTATTTCCTACATTATGTGATTAATTTGCGTTTATCCAGATGCCTTTTGTTGAACTGATATACTATCTTCCACTTAAGAGTGCTGGCATCGTTTTATGTTTGTTGGCCTAGTTGGGCCAATTGTATTTTACATAATGGGTCTATTTGCTTAAATATTGGACCAACATACTAATACAATTATTGTATGAGTTTGTCATTTAAACTGTTTGGTCTAGACAAATGATTATATCATCATACTATTTCTAGTTGGAAATTTATTTACTAGTATGCCTATAGACAGGTGACCTTTACCGGTCACTTTACCGACAACAAGAAACCCGATGCCAATACACTGACGGTGCACTTTCTCGAAACATCATATTACTGAAACACTGTTTACCCACTTCCAATATCCCGACAGCAAATAAAGTATTCAGTTGCAGTTCCATCTCCAAAGTAAAGTAAGTGTAATTAGGCATGTCTTGCAAACATATCACTAAAACAGGATCTCCACTATATCATGTAGCGTAGTCAGCCAAATAAAACGTAACAGCAACTTGTGTAATCCATAAAATCTTTCTGAAATGAAATTACACCACAGCCGTCCATTCTGTCCAATGACATCTTGAATCAAAGAAAGCAGCGATTTAAAGTAAATATGAAAGAAAATAGTATGAGTCAACATCATGCAAGCTTAACAATGATTAACTATGCACTCTGACAGTAGCTACATAACTGAGACTGCCATTAGTAGTTCAACGTATGCACATTACAGAGTCACATCTTTAACAGGCATGCTGTACTATGCGCAAATTTGACAGGTGTGTATATATCTCTATTCTGTAAGATTTGCTGAAAATTATTGTCTCTGCAGCAATCTATGCTTCTTTGGGGAAGGAGGCACTCCAGTAGCCATATGAATGCATATTTCATCAATCCTATTTTGTTCCCTACATAAAACACGCGTGATCATATCATGATCAGTACTTCTACTGCACACCAAACAGTTCAACCGCCTGTGCCAAGCTTCCACTGAATTCTGTGTCCGTGGCAAAAATGGATCATTCAGTTCGGAAATATTCCAAAATGTAACTGGAAATAGGGGAGGAAATCTCATAGAACGACATGTACGAGTGCTAAATTTCCAAAGTCTATCATGGATATAGTAATCTGAGAAATACGAGTTCACGTCCTTCAGGAACTGTTTCTCTCAATACTTCAAATGTTTTAATTACATCTTCCTCATGCAAAAAGGCTAAAGCCACTAGGGATTTAATGGATATCTGAAACTCCATGTTAGTGTTATAAACATAAGCAAGACAAACTTTGCACCTTACACCACCTATTTTGTCCAAAGTGAAACAAACAAACTTTGGATTCTACATCATTGGAATTCAAGTGTATGCTTTTCAGGGTGGCGATTTCAAAGTCACATAAAATATATTGAACAGAGCATTCAAAACCACTTTCTGTCATTAAAGCAAATAAAGAGTGACACAGATAATTATAACACTTTTTAGTGATTTTTTTTTTTACTCATCAAAGCATAAAACATAGGATCAACTTTGCTGTGTGATCCAAAAATTTAGCAACCCATGTATGCTGTAAAGTTGATGACGCGTCACACCCTTAAAAAAAGTGCCATCCATCATCCAAATTAGAAGTTTTACTAAGGTCATGCAAATTGGACACAGTTGTAAAAGCAAATACAACTGTATCTAACACTGAATCTGCTGTTCGCTTAAACACAACTGCTGTCTTTCAATTTATAGTTACTGCAATTAATGTTCATTAATGTAACTTTGCGCCTGCCCTCAGGTAACAAATGTTTTCTCTGAACTCTTCCAATTTGCTGTAGAAGAGCTCTTCTATTAGGCAAATTATGTATGACAGCAAGAGATGTACTAGCAAGGCTATCTTCTATCACTACACAAGGGTTATCCCCACTATATTGTGCTCAAACTTTGACTTCATTACAGAGTATATAGTGTTCAACTTCACTTGGCTCACCGCTATGACTATGAACCATAGATTAACCACCCCATCACTGTCAGTGAATTTTACAGTGACAGCTCTACCTTTACACCTAGTATCATGTTTGTCTTTGCAGCTTCAATAACTGTTACTATTCCTACTTCTTTCCAAGTAATATAGGTAACCTTCCAGTTGCAAAATTTCTTTTCCCCTTTGTGAAATTACCAGTGTATACACTCTTCCAGTCATTCCAGGACCTGGTAAGTCATGTTCAGACATATATATAATATAGCGGGTAAGTACTGACTACTATACACACCTTCAACCATGTAATGGTAACACAAACTGCAACTTAGTCAACACTACGAGAAGCATACAAGGCAGCCGTGTACACATTACATTGTCAGTAATACAAGTGTCAGTAAAGTGACAGTTCGGGAAAGTGACATGTCAGTGTATTGGCGTCTGGTTTCCTGTTGTCGTTAAATTGAACATTTGGTAAAGTAAAGGTGACCCATGTAGACCCTCATTGTTTGTATATGTCTAAGCTGACATAGAAAGCTTAAAAAATTTTATAAGGTCACTACTCAATCTGCTTTTGCTATCAACCTTGGAGTATCTGTTTAACTGTCTGTACTGTGTAGATAGCTTTGACAAGCTTTGTTCTTGGATAGGATGAGTGCTTTACATGTCCATATCAAGCTGCACATATATTTGAAGTAGCTATTTTGGCATTTTTGGGTCTAGAATTAATGCTTTGTTTCACTAACTCAATTTTTGTAGGGTTTATTGCAATATATTTTTGCCGTTTTGGATGAAGAATGTCACTTAGGCCACATTTATGTGATTTTTATTTGCCTTCTTTATTCTGTATTGTGTGCCCATGTCTCTGGTACATTATTCACTGGTCTGAGCTAGATATTTATATTGGGCTGCTATTCATCATTCTATGGTTTTGATCTAATAAGAACAGCACCATTGACATCTTCAGCCAACTGGAACATATTTTTTGTGTCATGTGCCCATTGGTTGATACATTCTAAGGTATATTTGTATACATTCATGCATGTTGAGCAGAATTGCTACATGCAATATAAGGGTAGTACTATTGACACCTTCATCCAGTTGATACATATTTTTATGACATATGTCTATTTTTGGTTGATACATTCTAAGGTATATTTGTATACATTCTTGCATGTTGAGCAGAATTGCTACATGCATGATTCAACTTTGAGGACTGATATTTTGGTTTGTGCTTAGATAATTACTGCATGCATCCTATGTATTCATGATTTATTGATCAAGATCATTGTATAGTTATATATAATATATGTTGGGCAGAATTGCTACATGATTTATGTAATTTACTGTTTGTATATCTTACTAAATATTATGGGGAGGTTATTTTGATAAACATACATGTTGAGCAGAATAGCTGCATGGATAATATTCTCGATTCTGTAATCAGTACTACTGAATGAGTAGGTATACTAGATGACATAATATTCTTTATATATTTGGTTATATGTTTTGATATATTCATTTCATATTGAACACATATTTTTTATATGTATACAACTGGTGGTTTGGTCAGTGTGCTGTCTTTGGCTTGATTCAGTATATTGCCCTTGTTTTTTCAGACCAGTGGATATTAGTATTTTGCTAATGGTAATCTATTTGATTTCCAGTTGCTTTTTATGATTATTATTTCTATTTGTGGCTACACAATGGATTTGTTTACAATATTGCATGGTTTATCTGCTGATTAAGGATGATCTTCGGGTATTTGGTTTTGATAATGAGTTCAGTAGGTCTGAGAATTCTAATTCTACTGCACAGTGCACAAGTATCTTTACCAAGTTCAAATCAATGAATATCTTCGATCTAATGTGTGGCATTTACGATTATTCAAGGCCTATAAACTCCAAGGTATCACACCCAGGGGGTTACGGATTAGATTACAACCATTAGTTGGACAGGCTGATGATATGCTAACTACTGAAGGGGTAGTGAGTGAGACAGCAAAGTGCTTCTTCCAAATTTGTAGAGAGTCTACATTCTTTTTTTATGAATGAAGAATAGCCAATTCCATATCAGGAGTTACCCATGTGTGTGAGGAGGCCAAGCAAATAGAAAGTCACCCTTTATGAACAGCACCATTGACATCTTCAGCCAACTGGAACATATTTTTTGTGTCATGTGCCCATTGGTTGATACATTCTAAGGTATATTTGTATACATTCATGCATGTTGAGCAGAATTGCTACATGCAATATAAGGGTAGTACTATTGACACCTTCATCCAGTTGATACATATTTTTATGACATATGTCTATTTTTGGTTGACACATTTTAAGATATATTTTTATACATTCTTGCATGTTGAGCAGAATTGCTACATGCATGATTCAACTTTGAGGACTGATATTTTGGTTTGTGCTTAGATAATTACTGCATGCATCCTATGTATTCATGATTTATTGATCAAGATCATTGTATAGTTATATATAATATATGTTGGGCAGAATTGCTACATGATTTATGTAATTTACTGTTTGTATATCTTACTAAATATTATGGGGAGGTTATTTTGATAAACATACATGTTGAGCAGAATAGCTGCATGGATAATATTCTCGATTCTGTAATCAGTACTACTGAATGAGTAGGTATACTAGATGACATAATATTCTTTATATATTTGGTTATATGTTTTGATATATTCATTTCATATTGAACACATATTTTTTATATGTATACAACTGGTGGTTTGGTCAGTGTGCTGTCTTTGGCTTGATTCAGTATATTGCCCTTGTTTTTTCAGACCAGTGGATATTAGTATTTTGCTAATGGTAATCTATTTGATTTCCAGTTGCTTTTTATGATTATTATTTCTATTTGTGGCTACACAATGGATTTGTTTACAATATTGCATGGTTTATCTGCTGATTAAGGATGATCTTCGGGTATTTGGTTTTGATAATGAGTTCAGTAGGTCTGAGAATTCTAATTCTACTGCACAGTGCACAAGTATCTTTACCAAGTTCAAATCAATGAATATCTTCGATCTAATGTGTGGCATTTACGATTATTCAAGGCCTATAAACTCCAAGGTATCACACCCAGGGGGTTACGGATTAGATTACAACCATTAGTTGGACAGGCTGATGATATGCTAACTACTGAAGGGGTAGTGAGTGAGACAGCAAAGTGCTTCTTCCAAATTTGTAGAGAGTCTACATTCTTTTTTTATGAATGAAGAATAGCCAATTCCATATCAGGAGTTACCCATGTGTGTGAGGAAACCAAGCAAATAGAAAGTCACCCTTTATGAACAGCACCATTGACATCTTCAGCCAACTGGAACATATTTTTTGTGTCATGTGCCCATTGGTTGATACATTCTAAGGTATATTTGTATACATTCATGCATGTTGAGCAGAATTGCTACATGCAATATAAGGGTAGTACTATTGACACCTTCATCCAGTTGATACATATTTTTATGACATATGTCTATTTTTGGTTGACACATTTTAAGATATATTTTTATACATTCTTGCATGTTGAGCAGAATTGCTACATGCATGATTCAACTTTGAGGACTGATATTTTGGTTTGTGCTTAGATAATTACTGCATGCATCCTATGTATTCATGATTTATTGATCAAGATCATTGTATAGTTATATATAATATATGTTGGGCAGAATTGCTACATGATTTATGTAATTTACTGTTTGTATATCTTACTAAATATTATGGGGAGGTTATTTTGATAAACATACATGTTGAGCAGAATAGCTGCATGGATAATATTCTCGATTCTGTAATCAGTACTACTGAATGAGTAGGTATACTAGATGACATAATATTCTTTATATATTTGGTTATATGTTTTGATATATTCATTTCATATTGAACACATATTTTTTATATGTATACAACTGGTGGTTTGGTCAGTGTGCTGTCTTTGGCTTGATTCAGTATATTGCCCTTGTTTTTTCAGACCAGTGGATATTAGTATTTTGCTAATGGTAATCTATTTGATTTCCAGTTGCTTTTTATGATTATTATTTCTATTTGTGGCTACACAATGGATTTGTTTACAATATTGCATGGTTTATCTGCTGATTAAGGATGATCTTCGGGTATTTGGTTTTGATAATGAGTTCAGTAGGTCTGAGAATTCTAATTCTACTGCACAGTGCACAAGTATCTTTACCAAGTTCAAATCAATGAATATCTTCGATCTAATGTGTGGCATTTACGATTATTCAAGGCCTATAAACTCCAAGGTATCACACCCAGGGGGTTACGGATTAGATTACAACCATTAGTTGGACAGGCTGATGATATGCTAACTACTGAAGGGGTAGTGAGTGAGACAGCAAAGTGCTTCTTCCAAATTTGTAGAGAGTCTACATTCTTTTTTTATGAATGAAGAATAGCCAATTCCATATCAGGAGTTACCCATGTGTGTGAGGAGGCCAAGCAAATAGAAAGTCACCCTTTATGCAAGACATTATTTCAGAAGTTGACTAAGGATTTAATTGACTTTGAAACACAGTTAAAAAATAAGAAAATTCATAAGTACAATAGGGATTTGCATGACTATAATTTGGGCAACCCTTTTGATCAGTACCAAAGGTCCAGATTTCCAAACCTGATAATTTGAATGTGGGAAATAAAAGGAAACTACCTAAATCCATTCTTAAGAAACAAACTAATTTGTCTACCAGTGACACTTCTGGAGATGATGATTCTTCACATACAGATATCTAATCTGATTCTAAAGAGGGGTTCACCACAAAACAAAAGACACAATGTCACGTTTACAGTAACTAATAGTCAATCTACCACCTCCAACCCTTTAGGGTCAGAAGGAGGGGTGGTAGGAAACATTGATCAAGCAGGCACATTAGAGACATTACTCCAACTTTTGATTCCCCATTAGTGAGATATGGGAACATACACAATATTTCCTTGTTTAGTTTGACCGATGCCGAGATTAAATTACTTAACAAGGGTAAATTACTTAACAAGGGTTTGAATTTCATACCAGGCTTTGTTGTGGTTGAACAAGAGTTGGTTAATTATGTTTTATCCTTTTGTAGGGATATAAATTTGAAATTGTTTTTTGAGAGAACTGGATCTACTTATGATTCATAAACTACTTTCAGATTTCACAAATCTACATTTATTCCCCCAGTTAATAAACATGTTGAGATTTTTCAGAAATGTATCCTTAGAGATTTGTATTTTTCTACGGATTTGTACACTACCCAAGGGTGGCATAGTTTAACGGCTGCGGAAAAACATGCACTTGATAATCTTTATTATAATAAGGATATAGTTATTATTCCAGTGAACAAGGGGGGATTCAGTAGTTGCTCTTGATCAATCAATGCATTTGGCTGAAGCAGACAGAACAACTTTCTGATGGCACGTTTTACAGCCATATGGTCATGGATCCTACTCATAAGTTCAAACAAGAAACTGATAATTTCTTACAATTAGCTTTAAGTGAAGGCATAATTGATGAACTTTATGCCATTTAACTGTTTCTGATCCTTTACCACAGCTTTTATATTTGCCTCCTAAAATGCACAAAAATCCACAGGTACCACCGGGTAGACCAATAGTCTCTCTGGTCATGGTTCTTTGACCGAACCATTGTCCGGCTTTTTAACAGTCTATTTAAAATCCTTACTCAATGGAGTTAGAGGCAGAATTCAAGATACCACTCAATTTCTGAATATCATTTTGGATTCTCAATTAGAACCAGGATGGATCCTGTGCACGTTAGACGTTAAATCATTATATATAAGTGTACCCCACTGGGCAGGTCTGACTGCCCTACAGTATTGGCTTGACAAAACGTCTTTATATAGTCCTGGCTTCAACAAGTGTTTCAGTTAGGATTGCCCTATCCTTTTCTCTTTGGTTATACTTTGCTGTCAATTCCTGATGGAGAAGGCAGTCTTCAGCCTGCATTCCAAATGTCTTCTGGCTTCTACCCATTCTATTACCTTTCCTTCTCTAGTAATTTGCTCCCAAAACTTTTTTTGGTCTGCCAGTTTTCTCCAATAAAATCCAACCCCCTCTTGTCTCTTCTTTGTATCCATAATTGCAGTTATTCCTATCGGCACAATTTCCTCCTTTCTCCATTCTTGTGTTGACTTGGGTGTCCTTCCAGATCACTGTTGCAGTATCCTTTACATAAGGGTTCTCCTGCAAAGGATAGCCCAACGTCCAGCTAGTATGCCAAAGCCTTTAGATGTTATAGGTACAATCCATCACACGTATGCCCCCCACTTAAGACATATGGCATAAAAGTGATGTATGGTTGCAAACACTCAGAATTTCTTTGTTGCCCATCCAAGCACCATTATCAAACATCTGTCTGAACACCCTTCTGTTGTGCTTGTTACCAAGCCACCTACAGATAAGTGCACCATTGGAGTTTCTTCTTTCCTTTTTTCAATTTGGTCTGGTAATTGTCTTCATGGCATTCAGGAAGGGAAAATGTCAATGTAGGAGGCAAATTCCCCATAAAGACTATCACAAAGAGTGTCTCTTTGTTTGGCTGTTTCCTGCTACCATAACCAGTACTGTATCTGTCACACATTTGTCCCCATGACCCTGCGTAGATGTTTCTCAAGGCATATGGGCAATCTTGATCTGTTGGCTTGGTGTGCTATTGCAGAGTCCAAGAAGGTGGCCAAGAAGACTAGGCCTGATAAGATTGCTGTCCAGCCTCCCCTGGACATCACTGTAAAACCTAGTGAAACTGAAGACCACCATCTGGTGCTTCCCTGCAATTCCTCTGCTGCAACCTTGTTGGAGGCTGGCATGGATCTGAACTCTTGCATGTCCTTGGAGGCTCTTCCAGCATTTGCTCTGGATGTTGAAGTGGAACCTCTGCTGATTATTTCCAAAGGACCAAGGGGGGATTCCTCCAATTTTAGTGTGGGAGCAGATCCCTTATACCATTATTGAATTTCACCAAGAGTCTGATACTCCAAGGGTATTTAGGATGGATATCCTGCAGAAAAAGAAACGGGACCCTGAACATATTTCACATAGTTAAAGATCCCTAGTATGAATGGCAGGATTTTACTCCGTCTGTTTAATGCTTTACTGGCCTATAAATCTCTGAGGGATATCTGTCCTTGCCTCTCCATGGTCTTCTACCCCTGTTAAGAGGCCTAGGGAATTGGATTCCTCAGAGTTTGATTCTGGAAAAGAAGCCCTTGTTTATTTTTCCCTTATTCCTTCCCCTCTGGACTGTGGTTCAGAGTTAGAAGATTCATAGAGTCCAGATTCCCCCTTGGAAGAGTTAAGAGGGATACTGTTGCTCACATGATGGAGTATTTTAAGTGAGACTGTACCCAGGTCTTTGACTTTCAAAAGAAGTAGTATGACCTTTTACAAGTGGGTCCTCCCAAGCCTTCTGCTGTCTCTTCTGTTTTGGCAACCCTTTTGGACATCCTTTACTGGTGCCTCCAGACTCAGCCTCCACCACCCAAGAAGCTTGACAGGTTCTACAAGGTGCCTGAAGAGTGTAAGTTTTTGTATAGGTGTCGTCCTCCTGATCCTTCAGTGGTCTCAGTTTCTTCTGATAAGCCTTCTAAGCTGTTGCTATCTACTAAGCTCCATCCTTCTGATAAGGATAGTTGAACCATGGAAAGGTTGGGCAAGAAAGTTTATACTGCTGCCACCCTATCTTTTAGGGCTGTTAATTACTAGACCCACAGGATCATAGATGTTTTGGCCATTCTTTCCAGGTATCTAAGGTGGTGTCTGACCTTCCTGATTCTGATGGGAAGGTTCTAGTCTTTCTCTGTTTGGGTCCGCTTCCTAGGTTGCCTGTCACTCTCTCTAAAATGATGCTGCTGCTGATGCTTCCAGGGTTGCTGCCTTTGGTTCTGTGATGAGGGGTTATTCCTGGCTACAACTTCAGGCTTTACCTAATGATATTAAAGCCAAGCTTTTGGATGTCCCTGTGGATAACAGGTCAACAGCTGTCCCAGAAAGATTTTTCTGTCCCTCTCCGGTAAGGGCAAGGCCTTGCAGGAACTGGAACATATTTTTGTCTCCCCATCCCCAAATTCTAAAGGAATTACCATTTTCAGTCTGCCTTTGTTCGTAGGCATACTTACCTCCTCCTAAAGATAAGAAGAGATTGAGGCACATTCCTCCTATGTTCACTCTTAAGTCCTTCTCAGAAGCCTTCCTTTCAGGACAAACCTGTCTCTCTATTTGACATTTGGCTTTCACTTCCCCTTGCCCAGGTCCCTTTGTGTCTCCGCATTTCTCTGTGTCTCTCTCTTTTCTAAATTGGCATTGGGATTCTCATACTCTTGTGTGCCATTTGTCAGGGGTATTTCATGGTTTGGAAATCTTTTCAGGAAATCCTCAGCCTCCTTTGGAACACCTTCCTCATTTTCCAGAAGTTCTGCAATCCCTTTTATATCAGGGCACCATTCAGCTCTGCTTGCTTAGGTGGGAAAAGGGTTTTACTCCAGAATTTGGGGTCCTCTGAAGGAGGGTACATGGAGACCAATTCTGGACCTTTTTCAAGGTTCCTTCTTTCTGCATGTTGTCTCTTCAGACCTTTTCTTTTGCTTGTTCCCTAGGCCTTTTTGGTTTCTCTAGACCTCAAGGATACATACCTTCACATCCCCATTCACCCTCTGTTCAGGAAATTGTTTCGGTTTCTTCCTTGCATTTTCATTTCTGTGATTTGCCTTTTGGCCTTTCTACTCTTCAAGGATATTCACCAAATGCGTCGCTCCTGACATTGTTTTTTGTAGTCTTGAGAGGATACAGACTTTTCCGTGTCTGGATGACCTATTCATTCAAGCTCCTTCTTCTCACAGCAGTATATTGCAGGATCTCCAGTTTACCACTTGCCTTTTTACACAGTATATATTTCACCTTAGAGCTCATGAAACCAGTTTTGATGCCATCCCAGGATTATATTTTCCTTGGATGTAGGCTTCAGACCGTTCCAATGTTAGCATCTTTTTCTGCTCCCAAGGTTCTGTCTCTGACTACCTGTTTTCAGCCTGTTCTTTCTCTGTCCTCCCTCACTGCCAATGAATTCCTCTGGGTTCTGGGATTTGTGACCTTCACTTTTCCCATGCTTCATCTTGCCAGGCTCCATGTAAGAAAATGTTAATGTACCTCAAATCAGTGTGACTTCAAACACTGCCACTGCTGGACTTGCCTGTTCCTTGTCTTAAACTCTAGCTTCAGTGGTAGATTCATTATAACTCTTTCAATCCTAGGCTTCCCTACCAGGCAGCAGTTCCTTCCCAGGAGCTGTTTATGGATGCCTTGGACTTGGGTTGGGGAGCTTCATGTGGCCCCCTAAATCTCCAGGGTCTCTGGCCTCCTCATCACAGGTCAGACCATATCAGTATAAAAGAGATGAGAGCTCTGGTTCTGGCTGTGCAACTTTTTCATTCCCTTTTCCATCCCAATCCCATCAGTCTTCACAGACAGTACTACTGTGATGTAGTATGTCAACAAGTGTGTGTGTGTGTGTGTGGGGGGGGGGGGGTATGAGGTCCTATCTCTTTTGCAAATTAGCTCTTCAGGTCTGGGATCTAGCTATCAAGTATCAAGTGACTCTCCAGGTGGCTTACACTCCTTCAAAGCACAGTCTAGTGGTGCACACTTTGAGCAGGTCCAGAACACAGGCTCCCGAATGGATGAGTCACAAAGATGTGTTCCTGGATATATAGTCCACTGGTGGGGTATTTCTTGTGTAGATCTTTTTGCCTCCCTTCTGAGCAGACTACTTTCTGTTACAAAGTTCTAAGTCTTCTGACTTGGAAAGTGGATGTCCTGTCTTTTCCTTGGAAGGTAATGTTTCTGTGTGCCTTAACTCCCCTTTCTCTATTACAGCAAGTTCTGCACAAGAGCTCTCCCAAAATCTTGCTAGTGACACCCTTTTGGCCCAGCCAGCATTGGTTCCCCTTTCTTTCTCACTTGGCTAGGGGAAGTCACCACAAGCTGCTTTACTGGTTGGATCTTCTCACACAAGAGAAGGGAACTCGTATCCATCCTCATCTGTCCACTCTTCAAATGACACTGTGGGTAATAGGGTTTTGATTCCTTTTAGGTACCTCTTTTTTGAGGATGTGATCCGGGTTTTGCAGGAGGCCAGGAAACCCACTGCCAGAGAATCGTATATATCCAAATGGAAAAAAAGATCTTCCATCTGGTGCCTCTCACCATCAGGATCCTCTTTCTATGGAGGTTTTGCCAGGGATATTCTGCATGGATTTGTAGAGAAAACTATAAAGCAACTAAGACGAGAAGTGTCAGTGTTTAGAGGAGTGTAGAAAAAGGAACAGATCAACAAAAATACGTGGACGCAGTAAAAGCAATGTGCAGTATTAGAACAGATCAGGATCTATCATGCACTATCGCAAATAAACTAAGAATCTCTGCATAGGCAGAAAAACTTATAAGATATGCAGATAAATATAAAGGAAAAGTACAAAATAAGCAACTTATTGATGACCCAAAAAAGTTTTATAGAGAATTGGGGAAACAAGGTAAAAGGAATTGAAAGACCCCGAAAAAAGAAATAGATACATTTTGGAGAAGTATTTATGAAGATCTTGTGGAACATAACAAAGACGCTAAATGGATAGAAGAAGTAAAAGAAAGATTAAGAAGTTTAAAGGTACAGGATATGAAATGGGATGAAGTAACAGCTAGAGAGATTGAAACAAAGTTAAGAAAATCCTCTAATTGGAAAACCCCAGGTCCAGATGCTGTACCTAACTTTGGTTAAAAGTATTACATCTTTGCATGAAGATTTAGCCATGAGTAAGAACTGTTTTTACTTGCACCCCAAACAGGCACCAACCTGGCTAACAGTAGGAAAAACAATGCTCCTGCTTAAAAGTGAACCTGCAAGCTACTCTAAAAATTATAGACTAATAACTTGCCTTATGACGACATATAAACTATACAATGGAATTGATGCCAACAGAGTTTATAGTTCTATATAGAAGAGAACACAATTATGGCAGTAGAACAAAAGGGCAATAAAGAGAGTCCTATGGAACAAAGGATCATTTATTGTTAGTCATAGTGGAGAAGTGTAAAAAGGGGAAGAATCTAATTTTGGTGTGGACTGACTACAAAAAAGTATTTGATAGTATCCCACATTTATAGATAAGTGTGCTTAAAAATGTATAAGATATGCTCTACACTGATTGACTGCATTACAGTGACCATGAAACAGTGGCAGACCCCTTTGCAATTAAACCGTGGTATAAGACAAATTATTCCAGGGATAAAAATTCAACAGGGGATATTCCAGGGTGAGTCTTTGTCACTGCTGCTATTCTGTCTTGCTCTTAACCCATTAAACTGCCTACTTAACAGCTTAGGCCGTGACTATAATTTAGCTCCTAGAAAACAACAAAGTGCAAAGACTTTTCATTTTCATAGGTTCATAGGTAGGTACTAGGCTATCGGCCCAAGGGCCTATGTAAGCCTAGCCAACAAGGTTCCCTGGCTTACGCCACCCAAGAAAGTTATTTTCATGTGCCACTGTCGAGCAGAGACACAGAAGTGATCCCCATCCACTCATCAAGATTTCTTGAAGAGTGCAAATGAAGAACTTTGCTTGACATAGATGGGTAGCCTGTTCCAAAGTATGGGAAGTCTCTGGGACAGGAATCTATCCCTCCAGTATGTCCTGTTTATTGTGGTGACAAGGTTTAGGTCCCTGCAGCATGTCCAACAGCTCTGGGTTTGACATAGCTTTGGATGTTAGGCAGAGATCACCTCAGAGTAGGCGATATGCTACGGAGTAAAGCTGGAGTTTTTTGAGGCGGTCCGTATAGGGCATTTGTTTGAGGCCAGTAATCCTCTTTGTGAGGTACTTCTGTGGCCTTTCCAGCTGCTGCAGATGTCTTGAGGTACATTCCAAAAGGGGCGTTGTACTCTATAATGGGTCGGATTGTCTAGTAGAGGTGAACAATGACCTCTTCTTTTCCTGGATGAGAACCCTTTTATGATGAGGTGTGCCACGTAGAAGGACTTTCTGACTACTGTGGCGATGTGGCTATCAAAGGAGAGACTACTGTCCACCTGGGTCCCAAGGTCTCTTATCACGCATTCGGTGTTAAGTAGATTGCTGCCTATGTGGTAGTTTATTGGTACAGAGTTTTTACCAAAGGGGATGACACTGCACGTTTTGGCATTGAGCTTGAGGCCATGGCTCTGACACCAGGCGTCTGTCTCAGCGAGGCCCTTCTGTAGGATGCCCACATCATTTGGGGACTTGACTGTGGCTCCTAGTTTGCAGTCATCTGCGAACTTCATTAGCCAGAGGCCTTCTGTGTTAGCCTGTACTTCAGAGAAGTAGATACCAAACAGGAGAGGTCCCAGGACAGAACCCTGTGGTACTCCACTTGTCACTGCTTTGAGGTCAGATTTGGAGTCTGCAACTTTTACAGTGTGGATTCTGTCAGTGAGCCAATTGGCAACCCATCTTGTGACATAGGGATTTATACCTAGTTTAGTGAGTTTAGCTATAATTCCAGAATGGGGGATGGTGTCGAAAGCCTTGGTGAGGTCAAGATAGGCTGTGTGAACCACCTTACCCTCATCTACGGCTTTGGTGACTGCCTCAAAGAAGTCGATCAGGTTCAGGAGGCATGATCTGCCTTTCACAAACCTGAACTGGGTGGGATCCAGAGTTTGGAGGTTACAATGTCTTTGTTTATGAGTTCCATGATGATACGTTCCATGGCCTTGCAGACCAGGCTCATCAGGCTAATAGGTAGATTGTTCCCAGGATCAGTGGTGGCTCCCCCTTTGTGGAGTGAGATAACTGTTGCTGTGCACCATTCAGTGGGCACAAAGCCTGATGCGAAGCTATTATTAAACATGGTGCTTAAGTGAGGAGCCAGTTCGTTCTGAAGTTTGTGTAAAACGCAGCCTGGGATGTTGTCCAGTCCCATGGATGCTTTGCTTTTGGCTTTAGAGAGTGCAGCTTTTACCTGCGTAGTTGTAATTACAGGGACTCTGCATTCTTCCTGTATAGATATGGGCCCTTTAGGGGGTGAGAGGGGGGTAAAGTTAGCACTGAACCTGCCAGGATGTTGGCAATATCAGTTGGTTCTGTAATTTTCTTGCCTTTGTGCTGTAACTCAGAGCAGATCTGGGTGTTGCCATCAAGATTCTTGACATAGCTATAGAATGCTTTGGGAACTGAAAGCACAACTGCAAGTTAAGTTTTTCAGATGATATAAGATTATTTTGGTCTTGAGAAATGTGTCTAAGTAACCTTTAAAGCAGAAAAATTGCAGCACCAAGAAAACATTACTTTGGGAAAAAATTGTGATATAAAAGAACTTGAACAAAGAGAGTATAAATATTTGGGAACTGATGAAGGATCAACAGTCAAACATGAACAAATGCAAATAAAACTTAGTGAGGAATACTTTTAGAAGATTTAAATTAATCCTGAAAACATTGACATCTAGGAACAAAATTCAAGCTATAAACCAATTTGCTGTTCCTGTCCTAACTTAGTTTTGGAGTGATTGACTGGCCCAAAAACGTGTGTGTTAGATTAGACAGGAAAACAAGGATGCTTCATTCTCACAAATAATTTATAAAAATTAGTGCATATCAAGATGATGTATTCCCTGCTCCAAAGGAGGTATGGGCCTCCTTGAAATTGATTACATGTATAGATCTGCAGTCATGTGACTGCACACATCTGCTGACCTCACAAGACTCAAACATAGTGAAAGTTTTGAAACCTGAGGAGAATAAATCTAAAATGACTTCCCTGCTTAGTCTAGCAGAAGCATATTGGCATCAAGCAGGAATGGAAATCAAACCAGAAGTAGATAAAAATCGGGCAACAACTGAATGTGCCAAAAAACAAAAGAAAGAGTATAAGGTGAAGGACCAGATGAGATGGCAAGAAATGTGGAAATTCTTGAATATAGTTGCAAATATAGAAAACTTCTGGAAGAAACTCATGTCGATCAGAAACAAATGCAGGAATGGTTGAGAGGTGAATTCAGACAGAGATGAAAGGTTAATATTGGTGACCCAAGACAGTGGGCTAAGTACACTGTTTACAAAGTCCATTGAACATATGGGAGAAACGGACAAATGTAAGCTTTGCAAAACAGAATTGGAAACAGTTGCACACCTTGTTGCTTGTTGTGACATACTAATGGCAAAACAGCTATATACTGAAAGGCTTAATAATGTGGCAAGACAATTGTACTAGGGATTGGGCAACTGTTATGGTATTGAAGTGGTTGAAGAACACTGGAAACATGAGCCACAAAGCATCATAGAAAATGAAGTCTACATCACATGGGATCACCCATTACCAACAGTTTAAAAGATAGATGCTAGAAAACCAGGTATAGTGGTCCATGAAAAGAAGACAAAAGTAGCATTGATCATTGAAATCGCCACACTCCGTGACTACAGTGTTTTGCGTACAGACACAAAGTTATAAAATGTCAGGATTTGCAGGCAGAAATATGAGCAATGTGGAAGAAAGATGCCCAGACAGTTCCAGTAGTAGTAGGAGCAACAGGTCTTTAAAAAAAAAAAATTTACAATCTTATTTAGATACGTGGTGCTGTGGTAGCATTGTCGCCACAGTAGGACGCTGTCCGGTTCGATTCTCAGCTAGAGCATCTTCTGCATGGAGACATGTGTGAATGGGCATACCTTCGTTGAAGGTTGTGCATCAGGGCTGGTAACTCAGCACATAAAAATCAACTACCAATCATTAGCGGACTGAGGTTCCGCTGTGGCAACCCCTAACCGGGAAAAGCCGAAAAGACACAACAACAACAACCACTACATGTAACTCCATACGAACTGCAGAAGGAGAGATTACTGGGCACGCAACAACCACTACATGTAACTCCATACGAACTGCAGAAGGAGAGATTACTGGGCACGTTGCAGGTGCTGTGAAGCGCACTTCTAGCTGAGATCAAAGATTGAAACCACACTAATTTCATGAACTTTTAATCTTACTTTGACTTTGGAATGGGGTCCATTCTCATCAGGGTGTTAGAAACCCAAAAGATTTCGAGAAATTAAAAAAATGAAGTTTTCTGTGGTTCTGTCTTATTTCTGTGATCTGCTCCATGCTGGGTTGGCATATTTTTCAGTTAAAGGTCACCTATCAACAGATTCTTCTTCTTTGCCTTTGAATCCTCTTCCTGGCATGTTTGTTTTGAGGTCAAGCAATTTCTTATAGGCGGCCTTCATTTCAGGCTCCCAGAAAGCATATATTGCCTTCTTTCGACCTCTGTTTTGTACTTGAAAAAAATGCTCTGGCTCCTTTTGAGCCTCTTTTTTTAGCTTCCTTGCAATATTGTACGTGAAAGACTTTAGTCAAGAGTGACTCTGAGCTTCAGGCTGTCATAGCTATTGCGCCTTTTTTCACAGAGACAGGGTGTCTCTTTGAACTAATTCTTTTATGCCTAAGACGGTCAATGAGTTGTCCCTTAGTCTATTCATCTTCCTTCCCAGCAGTCTGCCATTGAGAAAGTTCTTCACACCTTGGATCTGCATAGACAGCTTCAGGTATTTGGATAAAATTCTGAGTGGCTGTTTTACTTTTCCTTCCAGGACTTTTGGTTTGTTTGTTTCTAAGCAAACCATCGTGTCCTGGATTTCTAAGGCCATTTTCTTTTATTCTTTTCACAGCAAATATCTTTCTTCATCTGTTAAAGTACATTCTTCTAGGTCTGTTGCCTCCTCAGGTCCCTTTTCCAGAGGCTAAGACACAGACTCCATCCTTGAAGCTGCTGCTACTTGGCCCTCTGTTCATACATTCACTAAACATTACTAAATGGATATTAGTTCCAGGGCCAGGACAGGTTTTGTCAGGGATATTCTGCATGGGTTTGGAGAGGGCTGTTCTGTGTCTTCCTCCTCCTAGGCTTCTTCTTAGGTGGTGTACTCTCCTTGAGTAAAGAATACTGCAAAAGTGATGTGGAAGGAGCTAGTACAGTTGTGTAAAATCTTAACCATATTAGAAGACGTTCTTCTCTTCACTGTTGCAGTATTCAGCCCCTACCTCCTAGCCCCTTTTTTCTAGCTGTTGCCCTGTATTTTGGTTGTCCTTCTGGCTGAGAGGCCCTTATTTTGTTTCCTTCTGTCCCTTCTTTTCTTTCTGGATGTACATGTTCCTTTTTGTTCCAGAGGGTATTCTGTTCCTCCTGGGGCTTTATTTGTATTCATATATCACCTTTATGCCCTACAGCTTATGCAGAGAACATATTTGTGACGTAACATCACCTGTAAGACCTAAAGGCTTTGGTATACTGGCAAGACATTGGGCTATCCTTGGCAGGAGATCCCTTATGTAAAGAATACTGCAGTAGTGAAGAGAAGGACATCTGCTGTTATGGAAAGATTTTACCCAACTGCCTTCTTAGAATACTTTCTTTTATGTGTATTAACTTTCTTCTACTTCTATGATATTTTGAATGGCTGTTATCCTTGAGTATCTGCATCCAAAATCCCACACACTCTCAGTATTTCTTGAATTTTCACTTCATCATCTTTCCACTTTGAATTATAGCTTTCTGCTTGTTTTGTTTATGAGCCATAACTGTGCAACTCTAAAATATCCCTTTAAGTCAGGTAATCCTAAGCTGCCACCTCCTATTGAAAGGATCTACTTGTCCCACTTAACCCTTTCCCTTCGCAGATAAATTCCTTCAACTCTTTATTATTGTCCACAACTACTACTCTGATTTAAAAAAGTATGTATATAATATGCCTGACCAATATATACAACTAAAGTGACTAAAGACACTTTCACAAGTCCTTCCACTCTCTCTCTTTGTGTTTTTTTGTATCTTTCAATATATTGTTGGTTGCCATAACAGAATCCTTTTTAAACCATACTACCGAATACTTCATTGAGCCATTGTGCTATAAGTTTTTGTGCTCTTAACTGCAGTCTTTCTAAACTCGCCGTATTATTGACGTAGTCTCTTTTCTCTTTAGCACTGTGCAATCGCACCACTTGTTCTGTGAGACCCCCCATTCTGCAATACTTTTTTTGTCCATCCCATTAAACAGGGCTTCCAGTTTCTTAGTTTTTGTATTGTATTGTCTTTCGTTCATATCTTTAGCTGCCATAACAGAATTTAGTTTAATCCATTCTGCTAAGTACTTAGTTTTATCATCTCCCTTATAAATATGAGTATTGATGAACCATTTCATGTGTGGGTACACAGCTAATGCCTTTTTATCTTCCTTCATTTTATATCCCATAAAGACATGAAAGTTTCTCAGAATGTTCCACAACACTGAAATGTCCTTTTTCTGATTTGTTGTCTGAGATAAAATATAATCGACAGCTGCACCCACAAGGATTACCTAACCTAAAATTAAGGTAATCTGTGCAAAAAAAAATGTTTGTATTCTTTCAGAAAGTATTAACTTTTAGCCTCGAGAAAAGTACTCCTCTGGCTTTTATTGCCTGCTCTGTAGTCAGCTTGTCTCCATGAAAACATGAGAACAAAATGTACAGCTGCCATCACCTGCAGACTTCTCAACTCGTACTGAAAATGTATTTGGTAAAGGAAAACCTTTTTTTCATGACATTAAGAATTCTCTTATTTACTTGCTTACACCAGAAATGTGTTGCACCTTCTATCTACCCAAAAGTAAGAGAAAATGTATCAACTGTACATAAATTATACTCTTGTATTTTACACCCCATCCCACCCACTTAAGCAACCCAAGATTACAGTTTATTAATTTAAACATGCTTTTGTCCAGCCTCCCTTCTTGTTTTACATTGTAATGCTTACATTTAAAACTATAAAAAAAGTATTTTAGTATCTTTCTTTATCACATACAGCAATAACTGAAAATGCTATACTACGTAACATGCAATTTATATTATGAAATGTTTTATATAAATACTGTTAAAGTTGATCTAAGTCTATAAATCAAAGTGGAAAGAGACGGTGATGAAATGGGGGGAAGGGATTCAAGAAATAATGAGAGAGGGGGATTTTGGATGGATATCCTTCAGAAGAATAACAGCCATACAGAATATTAAGTTCACAAAGTAGCAGAAAGTATTCCAAGAACTAAGCCAACGCAAGAATGGAGAAAGCGGGTTTTGCTGATAAGTATATCTGCAATTAGAAGTACAGAGCATTGGCAAAAGGGGACTGGAATATATTCGAGAACTAGCAAATGAGCTATGGTATTGGGAACAAATAACTAGAGAAGGAAAACCTGTTTGTATTTTTAAATCCTGCTTGGCCCAAGTCTTGCAGTTTAATTCACAGCTATGGCAGGAACTGCATACTGCTATCAGATTTCTGCCTTAATCATTTGTTACTGCATTTTATTCCCATAAACAGGGTTGCTGGTCAATTTTTGCATAGTGTGGTGCATCACACTGTAGTAGAAGTTCAGTAGTGAGAGAATTGTCTCTGCTGCAGTTTGTGCTTTGTTTCTTTTTATATACTGCTTATTTACCTGCTTGCATTCTGTGTCTGCCCCATCCTCCACTAACACACCAAGCTAAAGTTTCTAAAAGATTTGCAATATTGTCTTTATTTGATTGCTAGTCTCTCTAGCTAACCTGCTTGTTTCTTGAACATCTCAACCCTCCCACCTTTCTGCTGCTGCTGTTTTATAAGGCTATGCATCTGCCCTCCACACGTTATGACTATCTGATTTCTAAAGTCCCTCCCTCCCCTCTTTCATTGTTTACTGTTATATATGCTATTTATGTACTCTTCCCACCCATTGTTTTCCATAGACCATTACTAATTAATGCCATTGCCTACCCAGGAAACACCATATTTCTCTTCAGTAAACCTCTTTACTACCTACTGTTTTCTGCTCAATTTCCTGGAGCTCAGCAAAGCTTGTAGTCCTAGCCTGCATTTCAGAAGTGTTTTACCTGTATCAGATGCCATCCAGGCAAAGTTAAGTACCTTTGCTAAATCACAGTTCTTTTGTTTTGAGTGATTGCTTTTCTTTTCTGCTTTGTCTGTATAGAAAATTGCTTTTCCTTTCACTGTTACTGTCTTGAAATTGCCTTCAGCAAGGGATTTCCAGCTAGTTGTTTTGAAGTGGTTTATGTTGGCTTTGTACTTTAGGGTCTCTTCTACTGTGTTTTTACATCGGGAGGACTGGATTTATTCATCTTGTGGCAGGAAGTGTTTACTTGGTCTGAGTTGGGAAATGCACAAAAGGACTCGTAGTGTAGTCTATTGACCAGAGAGTCCATGATTTCGTTTTTTTTTTTTTTTCTGTGCTGCATGTTTGCTGCTGTACAAGGCACTGCTAACCACACAAACATCTAAAAAGCAAATTTTCTGTGTAGGAACGGTCCATAAAACTGTAACCTGCGAAAAAGTAACAAGTGCAAATACCTTGTGAGATGACGAGCTTAGAGTAGCTAGTTGGGCTTCAAGTGGCAATACCTACAGATTTAGTGGAATTCAGTATTGTGTAAACATTAAAGTTAATAGAATTTAGTACTGTTTAGCTTAATCTGCCCCAATAAAGCACCCTTACTAGTCTGCACAAACAAAGCACCCTTAATAGCCAGCCTACTAACCCTTGAACACCACTTCCTTGAAGCTCATAAATCAAAGGACTGAACAGTATGGATATGCAATTTCCTAACTTTTCTGTAGCCAGCTTGGTGGGTATAAGCTTCTTCAGACAATGTAACAGTTTTCTCATGTTAACTGACAACCACTTAATTCTTAAAGAATCAGGCACAGTATGCGAGAGTTGTACTTACATGATGACACCGGAGGCTAATCTGCTTTATATAAAAGTCTATATCAGTTTGGCAAAACCACACAAAACAGCCACGTCGCAGCAGCACACACCGAGTTATGCTGAGGGACTTAAAACAATCTTCTAAACAATAACTATCACTTAGACCTCCAGCTGTCAAAGGTATGCCTCAGCAAGCCCAAAGGCACTCAGAAAAAAAACACCTTAACGCCACACTTGCTGTCACTCTGTGGAGCCCCGAACATTAAGCCCCTAAGGCAAGCAAACACTTCCCAGGACTGTAATTGCTGGAAACTCCATTGTAAGGTATACTGATGCCCCTCTAAGTAGGCTGAATAAGGAGAAGATAACTGTTGCTTTTCTGGAGCCAGGATCGGCAAAATCACGTATGCATCGGTAGGATTCGATCATAGTCCATGTAGGTGTAAATGACCTGAGGTGTACCTCCCCTGGACTATGTGAAGAGAGACTTTATGGAGATTTCACTCTGTCTCAGGCTGATATGAGCCTAGCACTGAGCAGCATATTACCATCACTGAGGATGATGCCACAATATAAACAAAACAGTGAGTAATTTCAACAACTGTCTTTCTGGTGTCATTCTAAGGGAATCTTGTATTCCTCAGCTTGAGAGGACATGGTAGACAGACAACATTACTTTGCCTAAGATGGTCTGCACCTTTCCCCTGTAGGCTTTTGAATACTGGCTAAAACATTATCCACCCCCCGCAGTGCCTTTTGGCAGTGTCAAATTGGCAAACATACTGACATGGCAAAATCAACTCAACAGACCCATAAGGTGGTACTACTCAATTCAAGGTTACTCAAAAAAAAAAAAAAAAATCCCTTCTCACACTCGAGAATGTAGATATCTATGCAGTTACCGAGAGACATGCTTTAAAGTGGCAGGAAGCAATCCAGCAGAGCAAGGTTTCAGTGCCTTCCACACATTTAGACCAGTAGCTACACAGACAAGGGCTAAAGGTGGAAGTGTCTCAATGTACAATAACAACAAGCATGTGTGCTGAAACAGGATGACATGTTGGAGTTCCACCAACTGTATCCTAGCAAGCTGTAGGTTACCCTCCATGTCCCAAAAAGCTCGTAATGCATACTTTGACCTGCTAGATACACTTGCCGTCCAACCTAACACCCTGTTCATTGGGAGAATTTAATTACCCCTCAAAAGAGTGGGAGTCTTGCACTGCCTCATATCTACAGGCACAGAGATTCTTGGACTTTGTAAATACAAACTGCCCTTAACAGATAGTGAATATGCTGACTAGAGGCTCCAACATACTGGATCTCGTGCTCACAAATATGACAGAATGCTAAGACCCCCCCCCATGTCTCATCTTCCCTGGTAAAGTTTGACCATAAAGCTGTCTTCATTTGAAATTAAAATCAGATCCATAATCCCATTAAAACCAGTCACAGTTAGGAACTATTCCAAGGCAAATTACCTGCTAAATGATAGTTTCTCAAAATACAATGCCCCTCCATACCCTGAGAACATGCTAGCCTATGCTGAATTGCTCTCAAACTAGAAATAAGCTCTGCTGAATTAAATTTTGGTATTTATTTGTTTTATGGGGAAATGTGGTAGTTGGGGAAATAGGAAAGGTGGTGGTGTTGCTGTACTCTTTATGATGTCATTACAGATGATATGTAGTCCGGAGGAGTAATTTTTGGAGTTTATGTTGGGTTTAAGCCAACTTTCAGTTGCAGCAAGAATATCCAGTTTATGTTGGGTAATCAAGGCATGTAGTTCAGCAGTTTTATTTTTTATGCTTCAAACATTTATGGCAGCAAAAGTTAGATTACTAGGGTTGGAGTTGATTGCTGTGTATTTAGAGTACTATGTGGAAGAGAATTGTCATGGTGTTCATTGTGATAGTTGCGGCCTGGATTAGAGCGAGTATTTCCTCCTAGAAGAATTTTGGTATATTAGGTATTTTTTGTTTCTTGTTTTTTGGCAAGTATTTGTCCACTTTATTTTGTTTTGGTTTGAGTTGAAATGGAGTTAATCAGTCTATATTTGGAGTAGAGATGATGGGTGTCATTAAATAGGTTAGTCGCAATGTGTGGAGCGTGTAGGGAACTATTTTAGAGTCATGGTAGGATGACAGATGGCTCAGTAGGAAGAGGAGAATAGGGGATAAGTTGAGAAGTAGCATGATTAAGTAAAGGCATCTATGTTTTATTGATGGCATGTAGTAGGGAAGTAGGGGTCAGGAAGGAAACAAACAAGAAGTTGTAGAGAAGTAAGATACTTTAGTAGTGGTGGAGGAGTCTAAAAGCTTGTAGTGGTGGAGGAGTCTAAAAGCTTGTAGAGTTTAGGTGGGAAAGAAGTATTTTCTGTGAAGGAAGAGAGGTTGTTCTGGTTTCTTTTCGGGAATGTTAGGAGTAGCTTAGAAGAGGTTAGCGGGGTTTAAAAAGCTAGAGTATGAGGATGTAGTTAAACCCTCACTTCCTATTGTATTTTGGAAAAGTAGAAGATGTAATATAGAATAAATAGGCATCATTTGGAAGGGGTGTGGGTATGAATGAATATAGTGCAAAGCAGTATGTGAGAGGGAAGGGTAGTTAGGAATGGTGCTAATTGAATGTTTAGGTAGGGCGTGTTTTATATTTTATATATTTGAATGCACTTGCTTTGTTACTTTGTCTGAAGAAGTTTGGTGATATCTACCAAACGAAAGTGCTTACCTTGTGTTATTGTGTGTTAATACATTTTGGATTCATTTGGATTCTGGTCTATGTGGCACTTTGTTCAGTTCTTAGTTTGGTCGTTCTGCTGGTGTTTTTCCTATTTTGGAATGGTGTTGAAAGATGAAATGGAACTGTCATTAGGTAAACATAATTTTTAGAGTAAGAAGGGGGTGGGTGAAAATTGAGGGTAGAGCAGAGGAGAGAAGCCAAGCAGAGCAGACTCCCAACATCTGGTAAAGTTATAACAGAGAGTAATCAGTTTATAGCCAGTACAAAACAATTAACCTGTTCTGCTTTGTGCCTCTTTCCATTCAGGGAATGAAAGAAACCAGAAAATGACAGGGAGACTTAAGTATCTGTCATACACAGTGCAATCTATTGGTCAAGACCAATGGTGGTGGTGATGGGGTGTTACATCTTCTTTTCAGCACAAGACAGGCATGTATTTGACTAGATGAAGTTAATACATAGCAAGGTTCTTCATATTAAATTTGCTTACATTTTCACTGAGAATTGTCATTGTACAACATTTGGAAGTTGGGCCTTTTGGCAGAGCTCCTGCAGTATCTGGGTCAGATGTAGTGACCACAGGCTAAGATGACAGAATTCTTGATGAAAACATTTGGGAGGTGGGCCTTGTAGCACTGTGTCTGCAGTATCTGGGTCTGATTAGTGACCAACGGCTCCGCACTACAAAGGAAGTTGGTGACTGATATAATAAGCATTCTGGAAATTTATGGAGCACATCCAGTTGGCCTTCCTCAAAAGAGGTAGAATGGCCTGAACCATGACCATCTTGAATTTTATCTGCTTTACAAACTGGTTAAGGTAACTGACATCCAGAATAGGCCTGATGTCTTGTGTTGTGAAAAAAAAAGCCTAAATAGATTCTGTATCCTTGTTGGAATGGGGGTATGCTGGATGACCTCTTTCTTATTTTAGTAGGTGTTTACTTCTGCTACTGGTAATTCTGTCTGTCTGATTGGAATGCCTAGAATTTTCCTCTGTTTGGAGGAAGGAAAACAAAGGGAATAAAGTAGCCTGTGGTGAGCTACTGCACCCAAGAATCTTGAATGATGGCCCGCCAGGCTTTTCAGGTGCAATAGGTGCTCCCTGATTGCCTTCCAAGTGTGACAGTCTGCAACTGTTCAGGAGCACTGAAAGGATTTATCTGAGAAGGGAACACAAAATTCTTGTTGCTGTGGTCCACCTTTGTCTCTTGGGCAACATCTGTTTTACTATTACCACCCTCCCCCCACCTGCTTTAAGGAGGTCTGTCTCCAGGAACTTCCTGAACAAAATTCTGGGAGTTACACAATGACAACCCCCCCCCCTTTTAGGTTCATAGATTAGTACTAGGCTAACTGCCATTGTGGGCCATTTTAAGCTTAGCCAGTTACCCCATGTGAGAATCAAACCCTGCACCTTGTGTCTGCAAGGTAAACACTTTAACCATTATGCCATCCTCCCACCCAAAAAAGGTCCTTTTGAGCAATGGAAAAACAAATTCCAAATACAGACATGGATTTGCAATCCTTTCACTTAGGTTAAAGACTTTTGGACCAAATCAAATGGGGTATTAATAATGGATGTCATGAAGTCTTCCTTGAAATTGCAAAGATGCATCCAGGTGTGCCGATGAATGGCAGTACTGGTATCTGCTATCCTAGATGTGCCATCAGCTACATTTTAAAACTGGTACATGGTTACATTTGACATGGACTGTAGGGTAGATAAGTTGGACCCCACCAAGATTTTGGATGTCTATAGGAAGATTATCTGGGTCTATATTATAACAGTGAACAATCAAAAGATTGAATGCTGTTATATCGACCTCTTACAGTCGAAAACTAAAATGAGTGAACACCAGAACAATGATTTCTTTCCCAGGGAAAGAAATCGCTGTTGCTAAAAAAAAAAAAAAATAATAATAATAAAGCACACAACACTATTTTAAGTGGTGGGCTGTGCCCCCCACACACCCCCTACTTAAATATACCAACTCCGAGTTTGCACTACAGTTGGGGAAACTACACAATCCGGACAGCCGG